>NC_054535.1:34924918-35200450 GCF_017654505.1 Polyodon spathula
AAAACTAGACTCACCCAAATAATTGTCATAGGCAAAACTAGATTGGCCCAGCATCGATGTTCAAGCTTTGGACAAAACTAGATTCACCCAAATTAACGGCATGAAACTAGATTTGCCCAAATTAATTAGACGAAACTAGACTCGCCTGGGCTAGCCCTGAAATTCAGTGAAAACTGTTGAAAAAACGTGTTTCACCCAATCATCTTTTTCAAGTTAGGTGCCAATCTAGATTCGCCAGACTGGATGCGGGTGAGTGCCGAAAAAAGTGGTAACCTCAGGATTCACCCAGAAGCCCTTGGCAAAAATAGATTGGCCCGGGCAAAACTAAACTTGCCAGACCACCGGGTTTCACCCTTAACATTACAAGAGTGTAACTACAAAAAAAAAAATCTACTCCTGTGTCAACTTAGAAAAACCTTTCAAAATCTTCTTCTCGGGAACAGTTTTAAATTTAAGTATGAAAACGTGGGTCTGGCCGTCAACTTCTTTTTTGCAAACTTGAAGCGGGTTGGTTGCTGATGACATATAAAATCATCAGCAACCAACCCGCTTCAAGTTTGCAAAAAAGAAGTTGGCGGCCAGGCCCACGTTTTCATATTTAAATTTAAAACTGCTTCAGTTGAACAGTTTAGTTGATTAACTCCAAAGTTGACAAGCTCCATCCTTGTGTCAATACAACTGACTTTTTCAAAAATGGTGTTTGTGCGTAAAGCAAGCTGGCTGCCTGACGCTTTAAAATAAATAAATAAAATAAAAAAACCTTTCAAAATCTTTGGTCAAATGTAAAACTAGCTTCCTTACAAAGTGCAGATAGCTTAACAGTTACTGTGGAGCACATGTAGGAACTCATATGTGCTAAATCTTTATCTTGGCATACTGATTTATTTTTAAACAGGGGCAACAGAAGTTATCCTCACCTGTAGCAGTACGTTGCACAGGCTCCTATAGACAAGAGTACGATCGGTATGATCATGCAGACTGCAATAGTAAGGTTGCGCCTCTTCTCCTCTTCCTCTCGTTGCAACTCCCACCACTCCAAGTCACTGTACTGGCACCGTTCCCCCATGTAGCCTGTCACACAGCTGTCAATGCACAACATGCATTTCTATTAACACACAATTATATACTTACCAGCTGTATTTATCAACACTGGCTGAGCATTAACTATGAGGGAAAAACAATACCCCTGGCGGTGCAAAATCAAGGGCAATTAATCTGCTAATGAAAGAAAAATTTAAAGGTTAAACTAATCTAATGACTAAAAACTATTCACAATACAGGATCAAAACAAACCAAAGAATTGATGGTACCTCAGTGCCCCCAAGTGTTCATTTTCCAAAATGCTGAAAAATAAGTACATTCAGAAGTGCCTACTGTATTACTGTGCTCATAATTATGGAGGATAACAGGGTATCAGTGAATGTCAAGAATGGATTGGGTAACCTAAGTTAAAAAATAATAACCTGAACGAGTAATAAGATGATTCACCCACAGAGAAAAGGTTACTCAATTTGGTCAGGTCATGGAATATGAATGGCTGTTTGGTTCTTTTGTCTGCTTGAGTTTTATGTTAAACTGACAAGGAATAATATCATAAATGTCAAGATTGTCATTTTTCTAAGATAACAATGCCCTGCATATTTTAATAAACAAGGTGTGTTGGAATGCATTACTGAAGTGGGTGTGTAAGAGTCATACACAAACATTTTCACAGTAATGTAAATGTCAGTAAATGTCAGTTCCATGCATGAATGGATTTGAATTCGATTAAGGAAACTCTCCATACAATTCGCTGTCTGATATGTTCATTTTGAAATTGACAGTCTGTGTTGTGTTTGGTATTGTCTTGGACAGCAGTGATAATACTCCTCTGTTGTTTGCTTCAGTCACCAGTGATATGGTATAAGCAGCCTTCTAAAACAGCAAACAAGACAATTGCTGAACTGCTGCACCACCTACTGGAATTTGTTATTCCCTGTTTTTGGCTCCCAGAATAAGCGAACCGGGAATAGCAGAAATCAAGGCTACAAGACAAAGAAAGCTCATTTATGTGCCAGCCTTCAGAAAAATATTCAAGGTTAAAGCTGGAAAAAAGACTAATTATGCATTATGAACTCAGTAAACCCTGAACCTTTGACATGCTTCAATGTCTATGATTTATAATAAAATGGTGCTGGAACTGAAACATTCTTTATTTGTTTCTCTTTTTGATAGCTGTATGCTTTGTTTTTCTTCTCCTGACCTCACAGGTAGAAGCATGGGAGCATTACCAGATCATTACTTTTCACTTATGCCAACGCAAAGTAATTACCTAAACTAGGTTTCAAGTAACACAATAGCAAGGTTTTAAAAGACCTGAGGCAGATGGACAGCCTGATCTTATCAGTAGATTCCTGGGTAAAAGGCCCCAACAGCAGCAGTTTACTGTAATTATGCTGATTAGCTGCCTCTTTTATATGTTTGTTGCAGCAGGTACAGTATATCCTAATGCAAAAATTGCAACTTGTCAAGGGAAGCTGAGCGTGCAGGTAATGGCCTGCTTTGTTGTGTCTAGAAATCACAGATTACCTGCAAAGCTTTGTGTACTATTTGTGGAATAACGATGGCTTTAGAAAAAATAAATCTAATTTAGCAAAACTTGTGAATAGTGAATGACTTAGAAAAAGAAACTAAACATCCATTCCATGTTTTAAGGTGATAAAGCATGTGGAAACATTCATTTGAAAGCCATGTCTCCTTAACATAATCAGTGTTTTATGAAATAGTATGAATATTGCACTAAAAGTACATTAGACCAGAGTATCGAGGGATCTGTGCATTTAGTACTGTATTACATACATTTTGGGCCTGATTTGCAAAGTTTTTTACCAGTGAAAATGGCCACCTCATATATGCACCTTGGAAACTAAGTTGTGTTTCTGAAAGGGAAATCCACCCATTAATCAAATACATCAGCAGTTCCCAAACTGGCACGCATACCCCCAGGGACAAATTGTGTAATGGCAAACTTTTTTTTTTTTTTTTTTTGCATTTTCATAAGACTTGCCATACTCAGACTGGGAATTGGGAATTCATTTTATGGCACATGACGCTAGTTAGTCTCAGAAACAAAAAGAGAGGCTGTGTGGTGCAAGGCAATCATGCAGTTCCGGGATACTTGCGTTCACCACTCTGCTGCACTCATTTATTGCAAACCTCTAAGAAGTACCAATGATAAGAAAGATACACAATGACATACAGGGCCCTCACCACTAATCACCACACCACACAAATTATATGTATTATATTTAGGGCTTCTGTTTCTTTTTTATTAATTTCATTTTTTGGTGCTTATTTTTAGCTATTTTTTTGTTTTATGTAAAACTTTTTTTTTTCCTCTGAGGTTTTGTTTTTTTATATACTCTATGAAAATATTGTTTTTGGTTACTTTCCAAAATGTGTGGACTTTTTTTTCTGTCAAAAAATGTATAGCAACTCCACAGTACTTGCACACTTAAATTGTATCCTTTTTCCTTTGCTGTCTTCAACAACTAAATCCTTATGGGCACGCGTACATTCTTCTGGGGTTTTTGTGTGTAGGCATTTTTTTACATTTTGCCACAATTTGCAATTTTGTTTTAAATCTTCCATATCTTAACAATAATGGGGTACGTGACAATCAAAAGATTGGAAACCGCTGAAATACATAATCAAACTGTTCTTTTAAATAGCCCTCTCGTCTACACCTCCTTTTCCTTTCTTTGTTTGGTCCTCCTCCTCCACTGCCTCCACCTTGCAGCGCGCCTTGTCCAGAGGGAAGGTGGCCCAGAGTGCCACGTCATGTTCGCTGGCATTCGCTGACATCAATCAATATGCTGTACATTACATCATAGTTCGGCCAGCGTATAGGGGCAGCTATCGAGCTCCAATGGACAAGGCCATGGACTAAATTATATTAAGTTTCATTATGGGTATGGTCTTTTGTCAAAATGCAATAAAGAATTGTTCATTTGAAATCTTGTGAAAGTCTCCTTTCTGAATAGACTGTTTCTCACCAGTGTACTATTAACAGTTTGTTTTACCTCGTGTAAATGTTCCTTAGTAAATCTTTCTCTTTGTATTTTGACGAAATGCTGATAAAATCAAGAACATAAAGCAGGTTATGTGCAGGCCTAGCCCTCTTGTAGGTACACATCACCACACTGTGGAATCTGAAGTTCAAGCACTTTTCAAGCAATTATTTGCTAAAAGCTCATGCAACAACGATTTGATAATGACATTCAAGATTACAAATACTACACTATTAGATATGGTGGTGTCTCTAGGGGGTGAGGCCACAGTTCAAAAAACAAAACAACACATGGGTACAGTAACACCACCAGATACTTGCTTGCATGCGTAGGATCCAATCTCCGGAATGTGGAAGCACACTGCTCCATGAAGACAGTATTCCTCATATGAAGACGGACAGTCTTCCAGGTGATCATTGCGCCAGTAGGTTGTAGTTTCAGAGGAACTGCTAGTCCTCATCATAGTGGTAGGAGCAACCACACCTGCAATACGAAGAACAGAAACATTTGGATTGGATCTTGCATTAATATAGCGCTATAACACTGAGCAACTGTCTGCTGTGGAATATGTTAACAATTATGAATAAATGGGTACACATACACCAGTTAAAAAACAAAGTAGCACCTTCACAGATGAAGCCTGATCCAGAATACCCAGTCCTACATGTGCAGGTGTAGTTTCCCTCTGTATTGACACAGTCAGCATGTTTGTCACAGCTGTGGATCTCAAACTTACACTCATCAATATCTGCCAAAACAAATAACGAGCTTCACTCACATCACAAACAACAATTTTATTTCTAATTAACAACTCCTATACATCTTGCAATGATTTCATTACAAACTAACAGTAAAAAAAAATACTTTTGGTGTCATTTTATATGGATTTATTTATTTTAAGTGAACAATAAATGATCTTCAGAAACCACATAAACAGCCTTATTCCAACCCTTCATTCACATTCACTTACTGTGTCACAAAAAGTGTTAAAAGCAATAATGGATGCTGAGGCTTGTCACATCTGAAATGCATCAATCAGGATGCACAGTTATCTAAACACTGAATGCAGCTGTTACACTGGAATACAATTACAACAATAAATACAATTACTTATATACATTTTTTTTTTTTTTTACCGAACTGCAAACATCTACCTAATTAGTAGTTTTTTAGTTTGCATTTTCTTCTCTCACATTTCATTTTTCTTTCTTTTCTTTCTCTGTCACCTTTACTAAATGAAAGTGATTTTAAATTGCCCAATAAAATGACATTATGCATTTTTACAACCTTCATGGACTTCTCCCGGAGAAGCGGAGTGTATACAGGATGAGAAAGGAACAAAACATATTGGCAGCAGTGGTGCTTTTTGTTTATTTTTACACTCCAGAAACAGAATTTTTCAGTAAATTAAACAAGACTATAATGATAATAATATTAAAATCAATAACCTAAGCAGGTAACGAGCAAAGTGATCTGCAAGCTGTGCTGACAGTTACAGAAGTATGGAGGGTGTGGAGTCTACAATAAGAAAAAGAGGCCACACACTAATATTGTAATATTTATTTAATAGATTAGTTTGCGGATTACAGCTGGCAAAGCCGCATGTTTTGGGATTCCTTACCCGAGCAGTACAAGCCATCCCCATTGTAGCCGGCATTGCACCGGCAGACATAGCTACCCTCTGTGTTAATGCAGTCTGCAAGCTGCATGCTGCACAGAGCAATGCCAACAACGCATTCATCAATGTCTGCAAAGCAAACACAGAAAAGGGGGGTTGATAACATAATAAATGTGAGCTATTTAAGTGCAAATGTGAGCATACAAGTGCAGTTTTATGGACAGTTTCTTTTCTATTTGGGAAGAAAGTTCACGGTTATGACTCATTGGGGAAAATAGTATTATCTCTGCCTTTCCTGGCAACAGAAGAATCTGAAGTTATTTCGAGAATGTGGGGAGTTTCCACATTCTGGGCCACCTCACATGCTGACACTAGTTTTGCTTGTGTGTACAAATGAATTCTATGGAACTGTAATGACTGTTAGGACTACCTGTTTATATGTAATGTTGATGAATCCTACATTTATTATATTATATCATACTTTGTAGTATTGATCTATGTGATTACAATAAAACCAGGATAAGGTCTTGTTTTCACAATGATTTAATTTAACAAGAGTACACATGCTTTTTTTAAGACTCATATGTAAGCAGTCCATTGTAAAATGTATATATATAAAATGTATATATATATATATATATATATATATATATATATATATATATATATATTATATATATATATTGTATGCAACAAGAACCAATTTCATGGCATCTACTTCATTTCTTCGAGCACAATGGAGTTTTAAAGTGGAGGTTTTTGTACATCATTGGGGTACCCAGATTCTAATATATTAAATGGAACACATTCAAACCAACAACAACGATAATAACATGTTTCCCAATCAACAACAAAAAAAACCATTAAATTCATAGGTTACCATTAAACTGTTGATAATGATTTTTTAAAATGTATAGTGTTTTAAATTAGACAAGATAATACATTTATGAAAACCAGCGGTGCAGCAAATATTTGCAGGGACTAAAAAATTAACATGTATCCTAGGAGTTTTACCATTGCATGCGTTGCCATCACCGGTAAACCCTTCCAAACATTGACAAACAGCTCCCCCTTCTGCTGGGATACACTGAGCATTAACATCACATTCAAGAGCTGAGCAATGATCTTGATCTGCAAGGGGAAATGCACACATGTGAATAATGTCTTAGAAATAAAGGAAGATTCTGACATTAAAGACCAGAGACATGTAATAAGAACAGTAAATAAAATATATTTTTATATATGTTATAGTGATAATGATATTATATAAAGAATGTACAAGCAAATCTATTTTGAATAATCAATAAATATGCCAGAAATGTATACAGTTTAGACAATAAAGCACACAAATGCCTCCAGTCAGATTCTACACCATCTTACTATTTTGAATTTTTTTTTTTAATGTCCTGACCAACATAGGTCTAACATAATGAGTCATATTTTGAAGCGTATGCAAAGACATAAGAGGAATATAGACAAGATTACATTGTAAAACACTACTCAGAACAATTAATTAACCGTTACTTCCTGCAACTAAGATTTTCTAGACAGTTTTATACAGTTAAAATTGTTTAGTATAAGATCCAATGGGTTGAATCAGTTTGGACCAAATGAGGACATCTGATATTGCAACCACATAGGCGGATCAGCTGGTGCAAATTCATTCAAAATGAGTTGCATCTGCTGAAACATTTTGTTTGATCTGATCTACAAATATTACTATACGAATGTACCTGATACCATTATCTCTGCCACCTGGATGCTTTTTGGCTGCTCCTCAGTGGCTGCTGATGGGCTGGGATGAGCCAGTGGATTGCTTTCATCTCTTAATGTTGTGTTTGACATCAAGAGCTGACTGTGAGAAAGGGTCACACGAGACACTGCCAAGAAATGTGTGAAATAACAACATAGCACTCATTAAAAAGCTAAACTTTACTTCTATGAAATTTCAACTTACAGACTTGTCTGCAAATATTGTAGGTGTGGTTTCTTCAGTGCTTTTTGCATAGAGCAAATATCCCCCCAGTGACAGTATTATCAATGACATGTCTTAATCTATCCGCTGTGTTAAAAAACACTCAACCACCAAGAACCACCAAGAAGACAAGCTTCTACCCACCTGGAGTTGTCAAGGCAATGCTGACTGGGTGGCAGACTCCATCATCAGCATGCTTGACAAAGCCCTCATGACACAAGCAATGAGGAACTCCAAAACTATTCTCACAAAATTGACTACAGCCACCATTTTCATACAGGCAGGGATCAGCACCTGTTGTGAAAACCAGGAAACAAACAGCTTCAGCACAACAACCTCATAGTGTATGTAACTATCAAGAAGTCCTTATAGCCTCCGTGACTTGTATTTTGTGTTGATTCATTTATATAAGGTGTTTTGGAATTTCTAAAGCAATACATCTAGGTTTTCAGTCTTTTTGTGTGTTTGATAGACCCTTTTTTATCTACCCCATGATACTGGTACTGTTCTTGACAGGTATCATTTGTTTGTTTGTTTGTCTAGCAGTAAAGCTCCACATAGTGGACACTTTTAATTAGCACTTTCACAACTGACATTTAACAGAGTGTGCTTCAGATGTAGTGTTTTTTATTATGAAACCAACTCACCTGTATATTGTATTCAGTACAGTACGATATTATACTGCATTTTAATTCTCTTTGAGAAATAAATATTAATAATCTACAATGAAAGATAGTTAAAAAGGTCTAGAAAACATTCAAAGGTGTATTGATCTGTGAGAAATCCTTTACTACAATGCTAAAGTTTTAATTTATATTTTATCTATACTGGCTTGAGCACCTTGTTTACCGGCACATACATTTCAATGAAGACCTGACATTATGAAAGAGCTATGGACATACCTGGTTTGGCTAAAGGGTGAACAACAATCAAGGAGAAGGGTCTTAGCATATTCCCGCGAAGACGCAGCTGGTTTTGCCCTGTCCACTTGTCAACCCTCATGATGGATGGCTTCCCCCAATCAGTGAACCAAACGTGATCTTCAAACACAGCTACATCAAAAGGGCGTCCTGGAAAGAAGGGGGTGAAAAAACTGTTTCATTCCAAGGCACTTTGGAATTTATCCTTTTTTTTAATCAAACACTGAACCAGTAAATAGCTGACAACAACAACGCAAAAAGTCTCACCTACTTCGATCTGTGTCAGGATCCGTCGGTTGGAGCCATCCAGATCTGCCACTTCGATGACTGATCGCTTGGCATCACACCAGTAGAGCTTGTCTGCCAGGTAGTCTATGGTGATTCCATTCGGTGAAATAAGATTGGTGTTGGCAATAACCAATCGGACGCCACCTTCCAAGGAAGAGCTTTCTATGCAAGGCTTTTCACCCCAGTCCGTCCAGAACAGCTTTCTTCAATTATAATAAAGTCAAGGTGAATTACAATGTTTTAATATAAACCAATCTTACTATTTTGGCTTTTGTAGGCAACAAAACCAGCCACAGGCTGCTTTTATTTTAGATGTAAAAATCAGAGCAATAATGCTTCTGGTGGATCTGTCTGCCAGTGGGCTTACACCGAAAAATACTTCTCACAGCACAAAGCCCTCATCTGTCCTATTAAGACTTCATGTGATTGTAAGTATTTGTTATTAGCACCATGGTATAATTACCCATGGAAATTATTAGCCTCAATATGTACTTGCTTAACGTTTTACCTCAGAATTTACAATTCAATAACTGAATATGAATAACTGACACAATTTGGTATTAATTTAAAAATACCAGAAAATGCATTATGTAGTGTAGCATAGTTAAAGGCAACTAGGAGACACGTTTATGTAACCCCATGGAGCACTGGTATTCTTCAAATATAATATTACAAATTAACAACTTTTATTTATTTCCAGCTTCAGGAAAAGAAGAAACAGGAAACACTCAAATGAACAGTTGTGTTACCCTATTTTTATTACAAAAACATGTTGTTACCTGGGACCTGTGCTTATAGCTGCTCCCTCTTTGTGGAACTTAGTATCTGTAATATCAGCTTATTTAATATTTAAAATCCAGGCAACCGTTCTACACCGAGAGAGTCAAAAAGTGAAAAATGTAGGTTCTCTAATTAGTATATCAGTATAAAGTAAACATGGAGAGTTATTCAAACTTTAACCGCAAATATGTGAAAAGTGATTCCTGACTTATCCTCTGCTGAGGCAGTCTTCACAAAAGGGCAGCAGTAGCTAGTGTCCATGGTTTTGATTGGTTGAGCTGGCCATCATTGTACTAGATATTGTTGGTGGGATGTCATTGGATTTGTACATTTGCAAGGTATTCTGAAGTGTAATTAAAAAGTGACAGATTTGCTACTTAAAGCTGTTATTATCTCCTCAGACAATCTTTTCCATCTGCACATAAAAATTAAACCATGCCAAGAGCCAGTAACCACCACTGTGTTCTGTACGTTTTAGTTCCGACTCTTCTTTGATGATGTGTTCATTTAACCCAAATAAATATTACATTCGCCCATCAGTACATCTCTAAATCTAAAAAGTTCAATTCTAATGAGAAATGTACAAGGCCTTACTTTGCCAGTGGGTGCACAGCTATTCCTCTTGGCTTGTCAACACCCTCGCTGATGATCACTTCTCTGTGAACCCCATTTAGGTCACTCTTTTCAATTCTGGACAGCCTGAATAAAGCATTTAGCAACATTTAACAGCAGACATGTTTACAATGCAGACATTTCTTTAGCAACATGAATACCATTAACTCCAGGCCTATGTATAGAGAGTATGAATGAATACAGATGGTCTTCAAGACTGAAGTTCAAAATTATTTCATTACAAATTGTAACAGGGCCAGGAACCCTGTACATAAAAGAGGACAGGGCAAAGCCCTGCTGTAAAATATATTTGTTTTGTATTATGATTTAAAAATGAATTTATTTATTTTAGAATTGTGTATCCCTCCACCCCTGTGTTTAGTGTTTATTATTTTGTATGTATTTTGTTGTATTGTTGTTACTATTATGATTTATTGTATTTAAATATGACGGTGTAGCCATGTTTTGTTATTGTTTTGTTTTCATTTACACATGTTCTGGCAGAGGCGAGGTCGGTAGCTCGTCCTCTGCCAGGAGGAATTATAAATCTTGTGCAGAAGGTGGCCATCTCCATAATTAATTAAGTGATTAATTTGTTGCTAATCAGGAGATGGTCACCTGCATATAAGCCTGCAGCTCTTGCACTAGGGGGTGTTCGGAGGAGAGAACGGAGCAAATGAGGATTTTAAAAGTAAAAAGTAAAATAGTGGAACAGTGAAGGCGATTGCCCAGCCTGACCTATGTGGTTTTTGTGTGCGAGTTTTGTTTTAGTTTGAACCTTTTATTTAGCTTTTTGAGCAAAGTTTGTTTTTGTTAACCCTTTTATTTGGTTTTTGTGTTGGTTCAAAAATAAACGACACCACAATGCCTTTTTGCCCTGCAGTACTGTATTGTTTGTGTCTTCCTGCTTCTGGCCTGATGTCACCACTCGGCTACCCTGTCACACAAATATATATTTTTGTTTCTTGTTCTTTTAAAAGATGCATAAACTATTGTTTTGTAAAGTTGACAATGGAAGAGGCCACCTACTATGAAGGTACTATGAGATATTTCTGTATTTTTACTAAAAACATGTTCCATGCCTTCTTGGACATAACATAGTGTAATCAAATCTCAGCTCATTGAAGTTAATGGAAAGGCAAGGGCTGGACACGCTCCAGAAACCCCACCATTCAAATATGAACATCTTACCATTCATCTAAAGAGCAAGCTCTGCAAGAGTCAATTTCATGCTGATGTGAGTATTATTAACCTATCAGCCGCTAGGAGGAGTTCCATTCCAATAGTGATGTCATAATCTGGACTTAAGTAAATAAGTAATTTGCTAGCAAAATTCGCCTGGTTTCGTTTCAGCAATTCAGTTTTTTTGAGCTCTGCTACCATACTGCTACCTCCAATAGTATAAAGGTCTTGAGGTATTTTATTCACAATGATAAATATTACACTCATTTTGTAACATGTTTTTTAATACACAATAATTAGGTATCTGTATTAATTGTCAGACATAGGCTTCCAAAGTCAAAAAAGATTATTATGCATGTCATGCTGTTTAATTAAAGATACCAAAGTAGATTTAATTCAAAACATGTGCTCAGATACAAGGTATGTATTTTTACAGCTCCAGGCTTCAAAACTCTTTTTCGGTTTGTACATGTGACACATAACAGCGACTAAAAATGAGGTGCAATGGAAGCTTTGGCACCTGCCGATTATGGTTTCTATCTTTAAGATTTTAGACTGTCCTATAACTGAGTTTATAAAACAATACTTGACCAGTTGTTATTGCTTCAAGATTGCAGTATCAGATAATGATATTATAATGATGATAGACAGATAGATTTAAATTGCATGATGTTGATGTAATTCTCCCTCTCCAATCCTGACATTCCAAATTACCCTTAATCTAGACATCGAATCTGTATTTATCGGTGTCATTTCTTTGCTACTTGAGGTTTAATATAAATGTTCATCTGAGATAGATTTATGACACCATTTACAGGCCCTTACATGATATCTTAAAGGTAATAAGATAGATAATACATATTTTATTTATAATGTTATCTGAATCTGCTAGATTTCAGTTACAACATAATTATACAGTATATATGACACATTATTCTGTACACATAATGCAGCCATTCAGAGCATATATTTGGTGAAACCGAAAATAATAATGTATTTGAATTACTTGGAGAAAAGGTATTACAAGCATACTGGTTCTCAGCTCATTGAATCTTCCATATCTCTACCCTGGAAGTCTTACCCTCGGTCAGTCCAGTACAGTTTACGGTTAATCCAGTCCACAGCTAAGCCTTCAGGATAATCCAGGTCTTCACGCAGCAGCACCTCACGTTCACTCCCGTCCAGGTTAGCTCTTTCCAGCCACTTCAGGCCTGTGTGTGCAAAATAAACCTGGAATACAAAAAAATTAAGCTTCACTGAAGAGGCTCTTTCTCATCATTAAGGCTTTACACATGTGCTGTTTAATACAGGGACAATATTGGTGCACTCAGTAGCAGAATGAGTCTTAACAACAGTGCTATGGTGCGTTTCAGTCAGGCAAATTGTCACCTATGAAGAGAAACTAACGTGCAGCATACTGAGTACAGCATAAACAAGTGTTTGTTACAAGTATAGCACAGAGATAGAGATTTGTTTCAGAAAAGGCAAGATATGTGTTACCAATATGACTTTGTTATTTCTACAATCACAGATTTTGACATGTTTTTATTGCAGAACATATCTTATTGCAACTATCTTCATGAAAACTAATATATGTCATAGTATAACTGCTGTGTGTAGCATGGAATTATCAATTATCAGCGCAACACCACAAAACAAAAAAGTCCTGCCTTTAAAACAGGTAAGGACTAAAGACAAAGGGGTTCAAATTTGTGTTCCACCACCACTGACTTCATTTATGTGTGTTCGGCCTCAGGCATGTCACTTCCTTGAGTCTCCATCCTATACTGCAACCAAATTGTAGCAGGACTCAATACAAATTAGATGTTTAATCTGAGATGGCAATGCCAGATGAACTAACCCAGTCTGACACAAATCTTAATCAGATTGTTTATTTCTTTTAGATACACAATTCTTAGGTTTCAGAGTGGCTATGTTCAAACTAAAAGGGTTACTGTATTAAAGGATTTAATGTAATGCAGTTCAAAGTTGCACTGCTATTAGCTATCTAATCTACTTAGTGTTGAAAATAGCATGCACAAGCTTACACTGCCTGTTGTAGAAATGCTAACCCTTGTCCTGTCTTCCTGCTGTATATAATCAAGAGAGCTTAAGTATCTGAGCACTGCATCAGCAGGTCAGCGTTAAAAGTCAAGCTCATGGAATATTAACAAATACATACAATGCATCAAATGAATTTCTTAACATTCTAAAAGCCTCAAAGCTTTTGTGTGTTTGTTTGTGAGAGTATATATTATTTGTGAGATTTAAAAAAAAGAAGGAGGTTATGGTAAAGCCTATTAAAAAAACATAGCAATCCATAGTAAACTGACATAAATATATAGCATAACCATGGAAATGGATGGGAAAAAATAACCATGCTTATTTAGTGTTGTAAACCTTTTGAAAGGGCATGCAGGTTAGAAACTTCAAATCCTCTCTCCTTTTTTTACAGCCTTGTTTTCAGGTTTGGTGATTGGATAGCTGATTGCTTTAAACTTCAGACTTTTCAATACCTTAACATTAAGATAAATTAGAATTCATGTTACATTAATAGCACCTATCATCTCCCCAACACATGTTGCACCAAGAACAGGAAAATAGCTCCATGATAGTACCCCATACATTTATTAAATTGGTTTAAAGGTGAATTCAGTACTACCAAAATAGCATTACAAAAACATGAGACTTATTTTTATTCTTGCATTTGAGCCAGGAGTGCTCATCTGGTTTCTAGTAGCTTGTTGATCTCAATACTTGGTAAGTATCCCAATAATTTAACATCAACAACATGGCTTCATAACCCATTGCATACCGTCACTACTCTGTTTAAAGCTGACGTGTCTCCAGCCAATTTTTAACTGTCCATTGGTCTTGGTTTCTGCAGTTCATGTATTGGATAGGTTTACCTTTGTCATCTCTTTTCAAGATTTTAAAGACTCTGTTTAGGTTAAATTAATTCAGATCCCCTACAATCTTCCTAGCGTATTCCTTTAATCTGGACATTAGACTGGTTGCTCTTTGTTTTGGTAATGTAGTGATCAGAACTGAACACAGTAATCTAGTGCGGTCTCACCAGTGCATATCATGAAGATGTGATATTCCCCTGTTAACAACAAATATCAGTTAATTAAAGACGGAAGTGCTTTGAAAATAACACAAAGACACAAAGTTCAGCACATGCTTTGTGAGTGCTGTGGCTTTGTTTGTAGTACATGTGTTCCTACTACTACTGTGTTAAGAGGTTAAACACATGGCCTGCATTTAAATAAATAAATGAAAAGTGTTTAAATTGTTTCCAAATTGCTGTATATAAACAAAACAGCCATACTATCTCAACATTTGTGTTGGATGTTCATATTATTTAATGATTTTAACTGAGCAACTGAGCCTTTTGTATTAAGATAACTTTTTTTAAATAAGATTATTTAAAGTAATTTGTCCTTGCTGCCCTTTCCAATTCAATGAATATAAAATACCTTACCTTATTTTCAACAGGGTCATAGTCCAAAGCTAAGACTCTCCCCATCTGCTTATCTAGTAGACTCTGGTAAGCTGTGCCATCAAAATTGATGCGCTGAATGTCTTGAGTAGTTGCAAAAAGCAAATAAGGTCTGGGACCTGGTAAAATCAATGCAAAACAGTGCCCTTAATTACTGCAAATTAAAAGATGGATTTTTTATAGATTGATAGATATATCCATAAAAATAAAACAACATTTTAATTAATAGAATTTTTTTTTTTTTTTTGAAAAACAATTCACCACAAAATAATTGCAATCTTCTAAAATGATATAAGCATTCCAAAAATGTAAAAAAAAAAAAAAAAAAAAAAACATCTACTGAAAACAATAATATAATGATTTTTTTTAAAAATGCTAAAGCTCTCTTATTATGTGAGAACAGCATTCTAAGGCCTTTGATTGCTTTCAAACTTGACACGCGTTTGTAGCTCCTCAGTTTAGGCAGTGTAATTTGCAGAACTCATTATTCTTTCAAGTTATATACCTTATACAGCTGGACCCTGGGCTTTTGTCTTGCTGCTTGGTTTTGTAAGACCTCGTTTAGAGTCAGTTGGTGGCTTTATTTAGTCAATTTTAGGTAAAGAAAGATTGCATTATTTCATTCTTGCACAGGCAAGACATTAAGACGCACTCTGGTATGAACAACAGAAGACACCAAAAAAAACCTCCCAAATTTCAGGAATCGGTGCCATGCACACCCATTCATTGCATTAAACTTGCTCATGCATTACTGCTCCTAAAAGCCTACCCGTTGCACTGCAATGCTTCCCATCAGGTTTCAGTCGATAGCCTGGCAAGCATTCGCATTCCCACTTCACTGGACTCAAAGCCACACAGATCTGGCTACAACCTCCATTATCTGGTGCAGTGCAACCTTAAGGACAAAAGATGTTCTTTCATTTACATATCTACTGTATTAATGATGGGAATCCGAGGGTAAATCAAGATTGATAATCAGACCTTGTCCAGCGATCGATGATCAATTCATTGTGCATATATTTTTTGCAGAATGCTATACCGCTCTTATTATGTACTGGACATGCTTGACATATGCACCCTGTTACTGGATCCTCAGCTCATGCGCTGTCCTTGCACTATTCTACTACTATGTCACTCTAGATATAACTTGTTGTAATCCTGACTTGTTGCATCCTTGTTCATATTGTAGTTTAGTATTATTATTTGCACTTACTGTAACTACACTGTATTTAAATATTAAGCTTGAATTGTAACCCTTTACTGCCCAGTAACACCTGTAAGTCACCTTGGATAAAGGCATCTGCCAAATAAATAAATACATGAATAAATAATACAGGGCAAATAATCCTTTTGTTTTGCTCAGACAGTTCACTTACCATGTATGAGAGTGTTTGTTAGATGATTTTACCTGTGCATGATCTTCCATCTGGTCTTAACACAGATCCTTCTGGACACACACACACGGGTCCTTTAGCTGTCTGGACACAACCATAGCTGCATTCAGTGTAGTTTTTCAAGCATGGGACAAGCTCTAAGAAGGTAATATAAAACCAAAACCTATTAACCTTTTTGTCTTAATACACATAATTCCTTAGCATTAGCGTTACATGTATTTCTAAATATGTTATTCAGTACAGTCAAAGAGGTTGACTGTCTGTCACATACAATTGGCAACATATGTATCTTTATTGTTGCTCCAGACACAGTATTCCAGATTTATCAAGTTCTTTAAATTAAAATGCAATTTGTACCATTCTTGTTAAACAAAAATAAAATAACTGTTAAACCAACAAAACTAAATACATACAAATAAGGGTGTAATTATTCATCATCAAATTATTATTAATTATTATGCATCATACAAGCAATCCATCAGACTCATCACATGTATTGTGATACATATCGTATTGCAACCTGCATATCACAATACTTATTGTATCATGATATTTATGTATTGTTGCAACCCTATTAACTAAATAACCTAGGCACACTTTATATCATTAGAATAACATTGGACTAAATGGTTATACCGGTAATTGTAAAAAACAAATACCACATAATTAAATTATACATTTGTGTCCAATGATATTACAGTGATATTTCACTAAATCATATTATGCATCGTCTATGTAAAGTATTGAATCATTCTTTGATGATTGGCTCTGTTGGTTATCAAATAACCCTTGAACTGTACTTTATTGTATATTATCTTTACACAAAAACAAAAAAGATCCCTGTGACCGAAATACAATGATTCTTGGTAGTAAATCTCCCTCCCGACCTGTGAGGGCATTAAGCAGTAAGAACAGAGTTTCCTGGACGGGCTGGTCTGACAGTTCTTTCCCAGGGTTCAAGGGAAGTCGGCCAGCCTGGAAGGGTGTGAGACTCCGTTGGAATAACGCACTGACCCGGAAGGGAAACAACATGGCAGTTGCAGATTGGAGAAGCGGTTGCACTCGTTTACCAAGGGGTCAAGATGGAGACTAGAGGGTTCAGTAACTTGGTAACAATGGTTAAGTCAAGTGGGTGAAAAGAGGTGTTTGGCTTGATTGTAAGAATAAAGGTTTTCTGTTGATCGTCACTCCTCCTAATTGGTAAGGGAGATCGAATTTTGACGGTAATTCAAAGCAATACGCCAGTATATACTGTATCTCACTATCATTCACTAATGAGTGCCCAGCTGATACAATATTTACAGTAGGGTCCTGCTTTTTAACAGTTTACAGCCGGTAATGCACAGGAGGTATAGCTCAGAGATTATTGCTCATGTGACATAAGAAGCTTATCATAGGTTTACATACTACATTAAACTGTTGCAGCTAAATGTTTTTATATACAATAGGTTAAAACCTGCACAATAAAACAAATATTTAAGTATATTTTCTTGATTTTTATCGTATGAGAGTAGCTGTTATTTATTTCATGATAATATTGACATTTGTTGTGTTCTTTGAGACGGAGTTGACCACCAGACACAATAAATTATTAATAAATAAATATTTATTATTTGTCATGACGCACATGCATCAACATATGAAATGAACAGAATAAGTAAGAGAAAAGCAATAGGCAAGTGTCTGTTAATAAACTATAATAATAAAGTAGCAGAAATAATGAATGTTAATAAACTGTCAAACTAAATTAACACAGCACCCCTACACACGTAAAAAAAATACAGCAGCAGCTCTAGATTAATTATGAATGCCTGTACAGGAGCCATATTCAAGACAAGCACAAATGTATTTAAAAGGGGGGGGGGGGGAACCCGAGTGGCGCATCTAGTAAAAGTGCATGTTGAGCTGAGGATACAGTTAATAATTGGGTAAACAAAATTGGGGAGAAAAACCAGGGTAAAAAAAATTGGCAAAAAAAAAAAAAGAATGGTGAAGCAACTCACCAGAACATAAACCCCAAATTGCTTGGCGACTTACCGTACAAAACAGTGTATAAGTCTGATTTGTTTATAAGTCTCCCCCCCTTTTTGAGACAACAAATTGAGGAAAAAACCTATAGGTCACACCGATGTATAAGTCGCTCCCCCCTTTTAGGACCCCCTAAAATGATGGAAAATGGGTTTATACATAGGTTTTTACAGTATGACTGATTTAGGTTTTTTTCAGGAGCTCGAACAATTTCCAACTTTTTGTAGCAAGAGAAACAGCGGTGCATTTTGACATTTGTTTACAAGCCATTTTGTAGCAATGAGGTGCATTTGTGGAAATCAATAAAACAAAATGAGGCAATGATATGACGGCGGTTCTAGAAAGATTTAATAAACCAATCGGTGTGCCTCAATACACTCCCGCGATGACAAGTCACATTTGAAATGATTGAATAAACCATTTGAATTTAAGTTTGATGATGACGAGTTATGAGGTTACAAAACAGTACAGCATCAGTTGTGAACAAATCGGTAGCGGTGCCCAAAAGGTGTTCTTTTAAGTGAAGTTGCTTTAAGCGGAGCATTTACAATGTGAAAAATCAATTTCACCACAAAAGTGTTCTCTTAGCCAAAGTGTTCCCTTAGGAGATGTTCCTATACCCTGAGATTACTGTATATGAGCCTTCAGCACTTTTCCTCCACCAGGTAACATGGATTTCCTATGGGCCCAGTGACACTGGAACAATTTTTAAAGTGGGGATGCTGAAAGCCATTGAATAAAACTGTTACTCCTGCATATGATGGAAGCCATGCAAAGCCAAGGGGGTGCTGCCGCACCCCCAGTACCCAGACTTCCAGTGCCCTTGTATGGGCCTGGTGGTGATTGCTCCAGGAATCAGTCTATTTGCATGCTGAGACGACCACAGGATGATGTCAGGTCGAAGGGTAGTTGTATCAATCTCAGGTGGTAAATTAAGGTGCTGGCCAACATCTGTCTGCATTCTCCAACCTCTAGCAGTCTCTAATTGTCCCAGGTGAATCTTAGATATAATAACCTTTCCTGTTGGCCAGCTACTGCTGATATTGGTGGCGAGCTGTTGATCTTATTATGCCGTTCTTCCAGTGCTAATGCCAAGCATCACAATACCTGGTCATGGAGCCAAGTGAAGCCACCCTGGCACCTTACATCCCATAAGAATTAACACAAAGAACATCATATGTTAACTGTATTTGGAGGCTGATCCTGTTCCATTGTCTATAGATCTCGCCAGTCGATCTTACTCTGTTCCACATTTTCCCATCTCATCCATTCTCCCTGCTTAGCCTGGGACAGCACTTTGACACACCTCATCCTCTCTTCCTGCTTTTACACTTCAGCAACTACCTTCCTCCTTTCAGTTGGAGCTGCTTTGTTGGCAGACTTTTCAAGTTTCTTATTTCTGTACTTTCACAAATATGATCACACAGTGAGGTACATTGTAGAGTTAAGAACTGTGCCAAGAGGAGAAAGTAAAATAATTTAAATCTATAAAAATATATTTTAATGATGTAAAGAGGGTGTATTTGTTTTTTAAAGGTAGAACTATTCAGATTGATTTCATCAACTTAAATTGAACACAAAAAGATGCAGATTACAACTGTTTTTCAATGTTAGATAATATTTTAAAATATGAGGACATAGTATAATGAGTACATAGTTAAGCTTTGCAGATTATCCCCATAGTAAATCTACTGTCAGCTGAAGCATTGACAACATGTATCAGATGACTTAAGTGAGCAACCCATGTTCATAGGCTGTAGCAAATATTGCATTTCACCACCAGTGTGTAGTAGTATTATCCTATTGCAAACTGTTAACATCATTAAGTGTTGACAATAAGGGCACATAGTTAATTGCCTTGTGGAATAGCTGTAGTTAAAAATTGCAGTAATCAAAAATAGACCTTGTGAAACACAATTATATTGGTTAAAGTGAAAATTCATTCTATCGGCCCTTCATTTCAAACACATGCGTACACACACACGCACATATATATATATGGAATTGACAAAGTTAACCTGTGCCAGTACTTCAAGCATGCACAGAACCAGGACCAGAGGACACAATTGGAAATTAAGTAGAGACAGAATCAGGACAGAGGAGAGAGCTTGCATTCGTAAATCTTCTTATGTTCCTATGTTCTGATATTACAGATATTTATTAGTCTTCTTACCGTGACAGGTTTTCATATCAGAAAGAAGAATGAAACCTCCAGGACAGGTACAGAAATAGGAGCCTGGGATGTTTTCACAGCCTAAAGTACAGCCATGGTTCCAGAAAGCACATTCATTGACATCTAAAAAAAAAAGATAATGGTGCAGTGGCTAGTATTTTCAAATCCCTTCATTTCATGTATCTTAGATTTAGTACGGTTGATGTGTTGAAAAATATATAACATATATAAAATATACTACTTCATATATATTTTGCATGTTTCGACCTTAAAGCTGCAGTACAGAAATACAAATCTACTAGTTTTGCACAACACTGGATTTGTTCTTTACTCTTTTCCGTGTTTCTTGTGACGGAGTGTACACCCCTGGACCTGGGTGGAAAGCTTGTCCTTGGGAGGCTTCCATAAGCAGACATTTTAGATCACACCATACACTGGAGTTAGTTTAGAGTCAAAAGGGCTGCCAGTTTCCAAGCAATTAGAAACAGGTTGAATTTGTTAACAATGAAGAGCTGAACTATTTCAACTCAGCTAACCCACTGTTCTGGGAGAGGGCAAGTGCGTAGGTTTGTGCTGTACAAGGTGAAAGCTAAAGCATTGGAAAGGACAAGTTAAAAATACTTGTGACAAATTAGCTTTGAACTGTGTTTGTGACACTTGGACTGTATATAACAAATAATATATGAAAAATCTTTTGTAGCAAAAGTTTTGCTTTTGTGGATGAGGAAAAAAAGTTGCAACTTCAGTATTTTTCTTTTTTTTTTTTTTTTGTACAAAATTCCAAAAATGCTAATTTAAAAGTATTCATACCCTGACACGGAAAATGAAATTAATTTATAGTTGAGGCACCTTTAGCAATAATAACCAAGCCAATTGTTTTTCAACTGTGTAAAACCTGAAAAGGTCACTGCTATTCCACAAGTACTAAGTGATCAAACAACATGTGAAAATAACAGGTTGAATAACACCTGTGCAGGATAGGGTTAGGGTTATAGGATAGAACTGAACATACAATTTCTTATAAAGGGACTGCTCATGAGAAATCAACACTTAATTGGTGGTGCAGCCAACACAAACCCCGTAATATCAATTTATTTTCTGAACTATTAGTACTAGCAAAGTTAACAAATTTTTACTTCTGTTTCACAGATGATTTGTATATGTGAAAAAACCCTTTTCAAGCTAATGAAGGTATAATAGGTAAGGAGCCATGTCCAAAGCAATGCAGTAGCAATGTCCAAAAAATAAAAACCAGCCTAAAATACCTTCACAAGATCTGCCGTCTTTGCTGAGGACATAGCCATCTTTACATTCACATTGCTCTTTCTCTGCATCTCTGGTGCACACACTTAAGCAGTCCTCTTTCGTAGCATCACACCCCTGCTCTGAATATTAGAAAATAATGTATATATATATATATATGAGAAGGACAATCACAGCATAAAGTATTAATAACATGTTCTGCCAAAAACAGATCATCCCCATTATTTCATTTATTAAAAAGGCATTTTATGCTTGTGTTCTTGGTTAATTGGACTTCCTATAAGCTCTAGGTCAAGGCTTGGATGAAGCAGCAGCAGAAAGCAAAGCATCTAAAAACATCCTCTGATTACAACTTCTTGCATTCTTAATTGAACAATGATGGCAATAAGTCAAATAAAAGCAATAGGCAAATGGCTTTTACCACTGAACTTTCTAGCATGTGTGGGAGATTCAAAAGTCCTACATTCAATTCAACACAGTCTATCAGCAGAATTTATTATAATGTCAGAAAGTCATGTTACTATCCAAGGATCCCTCAATAAAACATACTGAAGGTAATGAACCTCTGGCAGCTTTAGAACAGGTTTCTTACCGTAAACTACAAACAATATAATTGTACTTAGTTAAAAATTTCTAGCAAAAAATCTCAAGTTTCTGGCAAGGTTTATACCTAAGATGTTCATGCTTTTGGATGAGCTGTTATTAAATCAGGAACCAGGCTAAGCCAAACCATTTAAATCTTAGATGTTTGTCTTGGAGTTATCACCCACTGAGAACTTCTATTCAGATATAGAAGGGCAAACCTGAAGACCAACCAGCTGTTTGGGAGGATGCAGGTTGTTTGAAAGGGTGTACAACTTTGACATCAGCAGGAGGAAGAAATGAAGGCTTGGGGTTGATGGTGCCGACATCCTCGCCTGTGTATTTGTTGGCTCTTCTAATGGTACCAGTTTTCAACTCTGAATAGTATATATACTCTGCAAATAAAGACATCCCAAAAGGCTGGGACCTAAAAAAAAAAAATAATAATAATAATAAAAATAAAACTAGCACTGAGGGGCATTTAAGGTGGAGTTCAGCACAAATTTTCCCCCAAAGATGTTTCTATATATTTTAATTTAATCACAAAATGAATTTTAACCAACAGCCACCACCATTTTAATTTTATACGAACAAAATGTCCAAAAAATATATTGCCATACATTACAAATAATGAAAAATAATGGGAAATTCTAAATGTTGTGTATTTGTCTTATGGTGTACATTACCTATCTAAAAAATAAAGCAATGGTAACTTTGATGAAAAACTTTCTGCAGGTCATATGACTTACTGTATTAATTGTTTCATAATATGAACAGCATCACCATTGTAGTCACAAGATCCAATGGCACTCTCATCATTCGCGCCATATTGGACCCAAAACAATCTTTTGTCGATAAAATCCAGAGACAGTGTTTTTATTTTCTCACTAGTGCTCAAAACCGTGATGACCTTTTCACCATCAACATTTGCTTGATTGATGCTTGGTACCAGTCCATCTGAAATCCAAAATATAAACCTAGGAGAGAAATAATAAATTCAAAAGAAAATGTTTAAAATATATATTAAACATCCCAATATACTGCTATTGAAGGAACAAGTTTTTCAAATGAAGATTTGTGTAAATATTTATAAACATTGTATGCATTTAATTTTGTTTGTGAAACATTCTTAAAATAACGTTATGTAGTTGTTTTGTGAATAGGGCCCTATATTTCACAATGTACTTATATACTTTGGTTTTATAGTTATGAATGGCAGAATGGGAACTGCCTACAAACCCTGGGCTCAACAATAGGTGTCAGCACTACAGTAAAATTGAAATATGGAGTGAAGTTAAGTGAAGACTGCAAACTTGCAGCAAAGTATTGGGACAGTTTACCAGAAGCCTTTTATTTTGATATCATTGTGACACAGAGTCAGATTTTGCCACACAAAATATCAAGCTCTAGTCCTACTAAAAGGAAGGTCCTTCTTCAGGAATCTACTACTCTACAGTAAAACGTGACAGTAGGGAGCTAATGTGCCAGCCAGCTAGATTACACCCAAGTGCCAGCCATGTTTGAAGGAATGTTGTTGTCTAGCGTCTAGTTTTACAGTAACAGACAAACTAAACAGAAAGAAAGATATTTGTTAATAAAGATCTGACTGAAATGGTTTATTATATAGACTGTGGCCCAATATTGTTGATATTGCCTTCTTAAACAGTCCTCATTTTGGAAGATCAGTAACAGGTCATCAGTAGCATGAAAATATAACTCTTTCAGGTTGTGAACCTGGTGGTGTAGTAGGGTAAAGCACTAGTGTAGTGATTCCTTAACTTTTCAAAGACCACCTGGGTGTAGCAAGGGGAACAGTCTACAGATCTTTGGTTTGAATTCTAGCTCAATAACTGGGTGCAGAACATAGTAAAACTGAAGGATGGTGGTTAAGTGTATACTAAAAACTTGCTCTGAAAGTGTTTACCAGGAGTCTTTCATTTTGGTATCATGACACAGCATAGTACTATTAATACTGCACTGTTTTTACATTTAAAAAAATATACACTTCCTTTGGCATGATGGTTACATTTTATCAGGGATTCTTTTCTTTGTGGAATTTTTAACATGAAAGTTGCTTTCAACTTACAGGTGATGGAACCATGTATAATGGATTCTAGAATAATAACATTATACTGTACCTAGACTAATCAAGTAACAGCTGTAAATATTTACACACGGACACCATTGGTAAACAAGCTGGTCAAGTGTAATCGTTTCTGAGGTTACCAGGTCATGCTGCTCAGTTATTTCATTCAAATTTATGGTTTCTTGTATCTGTGCAATTCTAATGAAGGGTACTGAGATGCAACTGGACCAGTGTAGTGTAAATGTAAATACCCTACTCAGGTTGAAAGAGGGCGTGTCACCACGGGTATGGAACTTTTAGTAAAGACACGAGATGTGCTGTGACTGAACCATGGCATCTAAATTGCATCTCATTCAATTTTGACTCAGGTTTCATCCAGGGTTGTAGTACAACTGCATGGCTATAATTGCACGTTTAGAAATATAACTGCAAGGCAAGGGTATATTTACTTGGTTTGGCCTGTTGCTATGTAATAAGTGAAAGGCTGTGATCCAATTGGCTGAAACAACCTTATTATGCAATTATAGAACTTATACAAGGCAGTTAACCTGAGAAAATTGTCATTAAACATTGTTCAGTATAATAATCAGTTGGACAAATCTAAGTAACAATTATAAGCAATTTATCTAAAAAACAGTGGTAGGATGTATTACTTAATTTAATATTTAAAGGGGACAGTATTTAGATCTGCCACTGTTTGGATAATTTCAATAGATCCTTTAATGTTCCAGAACTGCTGTAGTGCTTACAAAACATTCAGGAATGAAAAAAGACATACTTTTGGATGGGATCAACAGTGATGCCACTTGGTTGGGACACATTCTCTAAAAGGACCCTGGAATTCTTCCCATCCATGTCTGCAACTTCAATGCTTCCCTTCTGATGATTGGTCCAGATAATGTTTTTCTGAATCCAGTTCACAGCAAATCCAGAAATACCTTTTCCAACTGAACGTACTTTCTGTACACACAAACGAGAAATCTTATTGAAACAATGGATAACGTGAATTACAATGCAGTTATTTTTGTTTATTTGTATATTTTTTCTGGATGTTTTTAATATGTTGAAAATGTTTATGTCAAATTTTTACCCTTATGCCATGTCCTTCATCAATTGGGACTGTATCGATAACTGTAATTTGTCAAATGTCAAAATTGTAGTGCATCTGTACATACCTATTTAGGCCAACACATTTTAACCCCTCTCATATACTGTATGCAACTGTGCTGCCCTTATTTAAACTACTAGATATCTCAAGCATCATAAAATGCATGTATCTGTAATCTACAGTTTCTGAGGAAAATATTTTTCGTTATTATACTTTCTGTTTTGTTCTGTCTTAAGTGCATTGAACAATAAAGCAAATATTCAGTTCCTCTTTGAAACAAAAAACTAAGGACCGGGTTTAAAACTACAGCTATAGCCATACAAAGAAGACTTGAGTAAACCACATTACCTCCCTGTTGGTGGCATTCATGAAAACCCTTTCTACAAGACCCTTGTCAGAGTCTACCCAGTAAATTCTTTCTTCATTATAGTGGAAGTCCAACAGGACAGAGATCCCTGTGTTTGTCACCAGTTTCTTGTGATTGGATCCTTCTCTGTCAATCCGGAAAATGGCATTTCCATGGCTGAAGATGAGGTAGGGCACAGGGGCTTAACAAAGGCAACAAAGAGCAATAGAAATGACGTCAAACTGAGTTTTCCTTACACCCCAAACTGAAAGCAACACACTCTTTCAATGCTGACCTCATACTGATATTACTAGACCATGGTGAGCAATAGTAACCCATTACAGCATGTCCAGGGGTAATGTTGTTATCGTGGATTTCTTTACAAATACAGCAAATAGTAGTTATTCTGTGAATGATGAGCCCCAGAGTTTTTTGAGTATAATCATCCTTGTCAGTGAAAGAAACACAGTGCTCCATGAAAGTTAATGACTTTTTATGTAAAGTTTAAATAAAGTATGTATGGTTAAACCTAAATTAAAAAGATGAATTCAGAGAATTACCTTCCCTAGACAAAGCTTAACAATTCACCTACTCATTCTGTCGTTGAATGAATGCATGGTAGATTCCAAAATGGGGTAAAATACAGTAAAACATATGTTCACTCACAAGGGTTGAGTATGGAAAAGTTATTCAATGCTAGATCTCGCAAACAAATAAGTGGTGATAAAAAGTATTGATACCCTATTGCTTCAGATACTCTTACTAATTTTGATAGCAGTATATATTTTTATAATTTCTCAATTTATTGAGGCTCTGTAACATATTAATAAACAGTTACACAATTAGGCTGCTTTCCAACATTAGACTGCCATTGCAACTGTGCTTGTGTTTTGATTACTGCTTTGATTTGCTACTGTCCTGAACCAGTAAATATTTAAGATGTAAAAAGACAGATATGTAAAACGTCAGTAATAAAGTTTTGGAATAATTTATTTTATGTAATTTATACCACCCTCTTCTACTAGATCCAGCAATACTCATTGGATTCTAAACTTTAAGAACTGTCATGGTTTCTCCCCATTGTTAAAACATTTCCCATACTCTAAATCAATATTATTTTGTGCTACTCAGTGAAATAATTGAAAGTAAATAGTGGGTATCCATTCATATAGGCACCACTGTATGTACGTTCCAAAGCAAATTTTGACCATTTCCTCTTACACAATATTTGCGGTAACTCTACTGTAAGCGACTATAATCTGGAAGCCGCTATCAGGGGTTTAGCTTTCCCCAGTGTTTGCACAGAGCAGTGTAATGGTAGAATATTTTGAATAGGTAGACTTGGTTTACGTAAATAGCAGTAGAATGTTGAACTGCAATAAGGTCAATTTGTCTGAGGAATGTGACAGCTGTGTTATATTTTTTGCCAACAACTGGTTACTTTCCCCATGGTTTACATGCTGGGGTTTTTTCTGTGTTGTTTTCTTTTTTTTTAATTTATTTATTTTTTTAAACAGAGTGGATTCTGAAGTTTTTTTGAAAGTCAATTTAAGTCAAGATTCTTATGTGAACGCATGGTTAAAAAACAATTATACACTGCACTGGCTGCTTGGGACTGTCCAGGATCAGTTATAACTCAGATTGGCCTACAGGCCAGGAAACAGCTTCATTTATGGTGTTTATAGAAAAGTTTCCCAAACTTTTTTTTTTTTTTTTTTTTTTACCAAAAACCCACCTTATAATCTCCATAACAACCTATTCTACTGTTAGCTTTTATTATAACAAGTTTTAAACATGTTAAAATATTAAAGATTAAGACTTCAAATAGTTGATTCTGGCCCTTACTCTTCTGGTCTACATTATATATGTTTATGGCAACCAACTAGACCTGAAGAACAGCTCCAGGAAATCAGTGGACACCATGGAGCAATTATTTTAAAAAAATTAATAAATCTGAATCTAAGATATGAATCTAAAAAGATTCTCCACCAAAATGCTTTACCTATTCAAAAAAGGTTGCCTATTTGAAGAATGTTTTTTTTTTATTAAGAACAAATGTAAGAATATTGTTCTCAAATAATATAAAAAGTGAGGAACTATTTTCCAAATATAAAATAATTATTGTTTTATTATTATTTGAGAAAAGTAAAGTCTTGAAATAATTACCTTTTTTTTTTTTTTAATAAGAAAAACATTTTGGGCTGTGTGTCGTTTCAGTTCTTATAAACATGCACAGTGGTATATCATAGCACAAAGTGCAAAGTGTAGCAAAGCTACATTAAAAGAGAGGTAAGCATGATGAAAGACATGATAAAGCATAGCCAAGCAACACATACAAGTTAGTGTGCAAAATTACATAATTCGGTGAAGTGGTCCTTTATTCAGAATACCATTTATTTGTCTTTCTAATAACATTGCATTACAAATATACTGTTTTAGGACTGTAAGTATAAAACTTTATTGGCCATACCATCAACAAAGCACGACCATGTGTTATCATCCAGTGTGTAACCAGGTAAGCAGGAACAGATATAGGAGCCTGGACTGTTGTGACAGATTTGCCCACAAGTCCCCAATCCTCCTTCATGGCATTCATCAATGTCTGCAAAGTAATATATCCAAGTAAAGTGACCACAGTACTACTGGATTCAATAGCAATTATTGTATTTTGTGGGTAACATTGAAGCTGTTAAAAAGATCACTGGTGAGCAATGCAAGTGAGGTATCATTGAGTCACAGCAAAATACCTGCAGAATCCTAAGAGAAACAGCAAGCTGCAACCACACTAGAAATGAAATGAAATGAGAGCACACATGAAAGCTCATTAACAGTAGCCAGGCACAATCGCAAGCATAGACATTTCCAGTGTTTAATGCTGAAAGGCAAGGGACAAGATATCAGCTCAACTCAGCAATGTCTCCTAGATTAGAAGTATGAATGCCTAATCATCACTTCACTCAATAACAAACTCAAGTTAAAACTGATGTCCTGTTTAATTGTTTATGTTTGCTATTGATTTTATTTAGATTGTACGTCATTTCTTGCTGGCTTTCTTGCCAGGACCTGCTTGAAAATGAGATGTATATCTCAAGGGTTCTATTCAAGTTCAAGAAATACATTTGAAATAATTTTACAGAGCCCAGGAGGGGACATGAGAGAAAAAATGTTGCGTGCTTGCGTCTTAATATCTGGCCACCAGATAATATCACATGTGCATGACACAGGTATCTCAAGATAGTAAGTTGTGTGCACAAGATGTATATTTTTTTCTCTTATATTCTGGGCTCTGTAGAATTCGTTTTATGGAGACTCATAATGGTATAGTGCAGTGTTAAATTAATTCCTATTTTCTGAAAGGGGAAAACTGTAAACAACAGAACCAAATAACTATTGTAAATTACATATTGTAATTCAAACTTTTAACATCCACCTGAAAAAATTAAGTCTGTTGTTTATACCACCACCTACTTCCCAGGTTGTCATTTGTTCACAAAGATGAAGTGGTCCTGTTATTAATTCCAGCACAATAAAATGTGAGACACAAGAGGGGAATATGCTGAGAGTCATGTGGTTATGCATCATTTACCTCAGTGACTTGACAGCATGTTATCATTTAGACAGACTGTCTGTCAGTGATACAGCACATTCCAGACATGAACAGCAAACAATTTAAAAAAATCTATCACCATAATAAAAGCCAAACACTGAATGAATCACTGAATGTGTTTGTTGCCTCTCTGCTGTGAATTGTTGTGTCTATCTGCAAAGCCTGCTGCCTAAGATGATAAGCACTCAGGAATCTTGTTGCTGTTTTTTTCACTCTTTGCTTTGGTTCAACAGAGGACAACATGAAACAAACAAATAAACTGGTTTAAATTGTAAATCTGAGATGGGCTGAAGAAAGTAGTGTGTTCTATGAACAACAGGGTTTCTACCTTTTTGGTATAAAGCATGTTGCACAGGCTGGCTGTAACTCAATGATAATGTACTCATACATTTTGCTGCAATAAGATTAAAAAGAAGATATAGTCAAAATAAAAAAATATTATTTATGTTTTGGTGAGCTTAATGATTTAGATTTTTTCCAGTTTTTTTCTGTTATTCTAGCATAGTTAGATTTATTGGTTGTTTATTGGCTGTTTGTTGTTATCTGTTTATTTCTGAAAGAAAGGAAAAGTAATGATAAGGTCAATACATCAAAATGCAATTTCTTCTAAAATAAAACTGTAAATGTAAAAAAAAAGACAAAGACACTCTTTTGCACCCTCAGCTAACCTCATGAGTTGTTTGTTACAGTATATGTTTTGTAAGATTAACAGTTTTATTTGATGTATTTTGGGATAAACACCTTCTGGCTCATTAAGTCGAGAACCTGAAATCTGTCTCCTAAGGAGTAAATGCATTACAATTAAAGCAATACTCTGTAGTTCTGCAGTAATATGTCAGATTCACAAATGGAGACATTATACCAGTAAGCACAACATTTTTTTGTGGTGTTTATGGGTGTTCTAGATGTTCAGGCTGCAGTTTAATTTTCCTTTATTACATTTATACATGACTGTGACGGGGGATCCTGTCGGATCTTGCGCGGATGTGTGCAGCTGTGATGCGTAACAGGAGATGCGTTGTTAGGCAACCGATTGAGCAGGTAGGCTCGTCCGGCGCTGAGCTGATCGGGAGGTTGGGATTGGCTGGTGTCTTGTCCAGGGAGACTGTGCGCTGCTGAAAAAGCGACTGCACCGCCATGGTACACAGACGGATGCTTTGTTTACATCGAGGAGGAGAGTGTCCGCTCCGCAGGATAACTACTACCGAACCCTTCTGCGGGTCGTCTCTTTTAATGAGGCTAGCACTCACCTTGTGTGGCAAACTTTTATTTTTAGCTTTGTTTTGTTTTGTTTCCTTTATAAAATCTGACACTAGAGTTACCATTGCTGGTACCCTAGTGGCAGCATCTGTGTGTTTAATAAATCTATGAGCATGTTAATACCCAATGCTCTGTGTCTAACTTATTATTATTCAGTGATGACCCACACACATAACACTTCCCTGTTACAATGACAATACATGTTTTTAAAACAAAATACTGTAAATATGTCTCTTTCAGGCCCTGGTGCCTGTGGTCATGTCACACCTAGGATTTGCGGATTTTCTATATTAGATATTTTTATTTTGTGTTAATCTGCTTTGGCATTATGTTTTAACGTCTAAGTAACTCTTGGTTACATCACTATTAAATATAGTAAGCCATTATTAATGAATGACAGTGGCCAGGCTCTATTTCTACAGGGTCAATGACTGAAATCAGAAGGGTGCTCAAAGATACGTTCAGGTATCCAAGCAACAGCTTCTGCTAATGAGAACCTTCCTGTGTGTGAAATTAGCTATCCCAGCCAAGGCTGTCTGAAAGAACTTGACAGACAGTTTAGAATGCAAGAATACAAAATCTCAATAGGCCCCTTTATGCCGGCTCAGCGGATACTGCTTTCTTTAAAAAAAAAAAAGGAAAACAAAAAAGACTATGAATCAATCCACAGTTAAGACAGACTGCATCTCATTAGGCATATATAGCCCAATCTATTTATGAGCCTGAGAAAAGAAACAACCAAGCAAATAAAAAGGTGCTTTTTACTACTTGGCCAGACAGTGATTCTTGAGACAGAAGTTCTTGAAGGTTTGTGTTAAGTCAATAACACTAGCCGATACAGTAGGTCAGGCAAATTCTGCATTTATGAAAGAAAACATTTGCATGCAAACAACACTGAACTCTTTTAAAAACTGTATAACGAGGGTAGGACTGCAGTGGATTTTCTGATCTTTGTAAAGCATAGAAGAGGCTTTTGAAAATAAGCAGGAGGAAGAGGAAAGGTGCACAATGATGTCAATATTTCCTTCAGCAGTTTTATCCAGGCACAAAAGTAAATGGGGGAATTTCCCCATTTTCCCCAAAAAACATCACAGCATGCCTCCCCTCACTCCAACATGCTAGTCTGAGTAGGATCTTGACCTACACTTAAAATCTTCAATTCTTCAGTTCTTAGTGACGTCAAAGTAGGAAAGAATCAGACAGCTTAGGAAACCCAGTACTCGCTTGTAGCCCTACTACCAAGGCTCTTGTGCAGGACAGCTAGCTGTTATTACTGTTTTACTGCTACCAAAAGACAAATAACAAACGTGTTGAGCCATTCCAAGGTATGCTATGTAGAAAACAATACTTTGGGGTTTTTTTTGTTTTGTTTTTTTAAAAGGATTACTGAATAACAACTTTTTTCATCCATCATTGGTGTGAAAAAAATATAAGTTCGACAAAGGGAAAAAATGTACATCAATTAAAAAAATATATCTTTTCACAACTCCAGTTGCATTGAGTTTGAATTAAAAATGTGTTATATGGGGAAAAGGTATTACTTGTCCACCATGGAGTACTAAGATAAAATGTTGTCAGGTAGTCTGTTCATGCTGATATTGTAAGCACAAAGAAATATTTTCAGATAGATGAGGACATACAGTCAGTATTTTTAACCATAAGTAAAATTATGAATTTTTTATTATGAAATTGAAATTTTCGCCCTTAGTCCATAACTGCTGTAGGTTCAGACAAAATAGTCACCTTTTGATACTGTATTTTCATATGCAATAAGCTACTATATTTATGTAACTACACCCCATTCCTCTTTCCAAACACCAAATGAAAGGTTTGTTGGGAGTACATAATATTTTGCATATTAAATAGTTGACTTTTGAGGCTGGATTGTAAACACAATACTCCAGGTGGTGACAAAGTATCATAAGTGATACACCAAAGGAGATGAATAAGTTTAAATATGTATTTTTTAATTCATCCTAGGTAAAAGGTAACAGTCTCCATAACAGTATAGAAGATGTACTGTAGAAGTACAGTGTGTCTTCCTGGCTGACATAAATAACTTGACAGACACAACATTTTGATATCCTGTAAACAAGTATACTGAATCAGATTCCTCTGACAGCTGAGAGTTTGGCAGCATTAAGGTCTACCTCAGATTTACAGCTTTCAGGTTACTCAGCAAAACAAAAAAGATGAATCGAATCCAGGGGAAGACAAGCCAGGGTGATGTTAGCTGACCAGTTTGAGGTGTGGGAGTCTGGGGAGACGGCTCACAGTTTACTGCTAGAAGCACAGAAGAACCTGGTGGCTGCCAGTTACTTTGAACTCACACATTACATTGTCTGTGCTCTTGATACCGTAGATACCAGCATTACTGTTTACATGAGGTGGTGATCTAATCAAAATATACAAAGCTCTGGAAAAAAAGGATTGCTTTACCAAAAACTTTATTCTTTCAGGAGGCTATGTGGTCCAGTGGTTAAAGACGCAGGCTTGTAACCAGGAGGTCCCTGGTTGAAATCCCAGCTCGGTCACTGACTCATTGTGTGACCCTGAGCGGCCTCACTTATACTCCTTGTGCTCCGTATTTCGGGTGAGGCGTTGTTGTAAGTGAGCAACTGATGCATAGTTAATACACCCTAGTCTTGTATCTTGTGAAGTGCTTTGTGATGGTGGACCACTATGAAAGGTACTATATAAAGATTATTATTATATGATGTATAAATGCAATGGAAGCTATTGAATATTTTATTTGCCAACTTGAACCTTATAGCAATGTGTAATGTATTTATTTTCCACAGTCTAGTTTTCATAATCTGGGTTGAACAAAAAATTTGCTTTACAATGTCTAAAACATTACATAAAACAACTTACACTATATATTATAACATACGATTTTTTTTAAAGAACTCAATGTCTAAAAAGGGCACATTATTATCCAATAAGGGACTTTCGTCTATTTTGTTTATTGGTTGTTTAGTAAGCTTGTTTGTTTGTTTTTTTTTATTCTGATATGAAACAAGTGGAACAAATGAAAACAAAATCATGTCTTTATCAAGTAAAATGATAGACATTCGTAATAATGATATTGTGCTTTAAATGTTATTTTACTACACAGGGCCCCCTCAGCTATACTGCACATATACACCGAACTACAACAACCACAGCATTATATAATAATTACAAAAAGGATTTCCACAACAGTAGAGGAGGGAAGAAGGAAGGGAGGAGGGAAGGAGGGTGGTCTGGTTTTGCAGAGTTGTTGACCTATCTAACGACCATTGTTACAACTACAGGGGTATTATGGAGCAGCCACAGGTACAGTGCAGGTCTGACAGCAGAGGAATATACTGTAATTAGCTAATAATGAAAACAAGACCACATGGAGGAGGTTACTGGTGAAACTCAATCCAGGGCCACCAGAAGCACTGTTTTTAGGACTAGTCAGAGCTGTTTGTGCAGGTCACGTTGGTTTTAGAGCTTGGGATGCTGGTTCTAACGCTGACTGTGCTGGTTTAAGAAAGACCAGAACATTTCACAGTGAATTCAGTGGTAAATTAGCTGATTTATTTGTAAAACCAGAGAACCATTATGATATTTTGACAGGTAATACTGTTCATAGGCAGACACTAATAAATAGAGATGTAGTTGTTTTCCCACAGAATGATATAAAAAAATCTTGTTTAAGCACAATGCTACTAGAAAAAGTCAGATTTTAAGCTTTGGGTTATTTTTTCCATCTTCTTTTTGAAATCTTAGCCCTTAGCCCAAGTCTGTTATTGGTAAAAGCAAGCACTCTTAATAAAGTTAAATATGAGAGGATACATCAGAAATAGTTACCTTGCCATACTTTTTAACAATTTAATGCCCAGGTATCTTAATATGGAGAAAAGCTACTACATATTTGTAACTGTTTCATGTTTAATATGAACTAGTTCATAAACAGCAAGAAATAGGTGAATATTGTCCGATTTCCTGAATAATTTTTGTTAGGTACAATGAAGAAGCTGTTGCAAACTGATTTAAAAAATAAAAAATAAAAAAACACCCCTTAGATCCATACAGAAAAAAAAAAAAAAAACTTACCTATACAAGTGGAATTGTCAGTAGCTAACTTGTATCCATCCAAGCATGTTGATTCCGGAGCCAGAGAAGGGTTTACCAAAGCAACATTGACCACCACTGTCAAAAAAGTAGCAAGTAACATAATCCTGAGCTTTGTGTTGCCCAGGAAGGCACACTTCACTGATACTCAAGCATATCCAGAAAAAGAAAAGCATGAGAAATCCCCATAGGTTTCTTCTGAGCCCAGCTTAAGCATTGGCATCTTCACTCAACTTCAGGGGTGGGGAGAAGAGAAGGCGTTTCACATTATCAACTGGGGCTCTGCAGAGAACCACAGCAAGAAACTTTCTGTGGAACAGTTCTTTTGGAAGCAAAGTATGAAATGCCTGACACCTTGGTGACACATTTTACACATTGCAAAATGCCGCTCGTAAGGGCTTTTCTGACATGAAATTCACTGGAGCAATTAGAATGCTGAATATGCAGCGGGAAGGAGTTGGAGTCGTGATACCACTCTTTTCTGTTTAATCTCTTCTTTAAGTGAATAGATGTGCCTCCTTAGTCAGTAGCTTCTTTTCAGATGATCTGGACACCCCGCTGTTTCTCAGCTCTACTTTGTCCCTCCCCTTTATTTTCTTTGCCAGTCACTGAGCTGTGCAGGTTTCCACATGCAATGGGCCAGCTAAGTAATCCGTATAAAATGAGCGTACTGATTTGTAAGATTGGAGTTGCATTTGTTGTATATGATCCCCAATTTGTTTAGTGTTTTTCTGTGTTTGCATGTGAGTAAATGCATTGTAGTAGTCCTATGCATTTACTGGTGTGCTAGTGCATTTCAACTATGGAAAGAATTTGGCTGTAAACTGCTTGATAATGAAGGTGCAAATATATCTAAAACATAACAACAAAAACTAAGACAAGTGAGAGAATGACACAAATTAATATGAATTTGTAAACTATTATGCAAAGTGAAATAATATTATCTACTGACCTGAAAAATGTATTCATACTGTATCTTTTGCCACAGCTGCTGTACTAATAAGTTCTGTTTTCAAATACAGTTGTCTTTATTTATAAACAGTGCAGAAATAGTTAGTAAATGTGTGGCAGTATATTTATTGACACACCTTAACAAACAATTATTTGAATGTATTTTCAGGAAATACACGGTTCTTTATTTTTCTTTAGATTTGTGTAAAACAAACTGTACAAATGTTGTATTGAAAACTAAACAGCTGTTAACATTGGCAGGAGACATACCAGCTGGAGGCGGGTTCATCCCTGGGAATCAGTTTCTATTTCCAAATACTGACAGGGCTGCTGGGTGCGTTTTTGATTGAGAAAGACGCATGAAACATTAATTATGACTTGTGGTGCTCTCTGCCAAGAGTAACTGTGTGAAACAGCTTCTTTTTGTTCACAAAATCACATACTGTGGATAAAGATATTAATATTAAGGGTGTTACCAAACCATGCAACTCTCTGACCACAAGTCGAGTGTTCACATGTGTCTCGGAATCCTTATAAGAATTTCCCATAGTAAAAGCATAGCAAAGTGTAATAAAGCATATAAGCATGGTAAAACATAGGTAAGCATTGCAAAGAATAGCAAGGTACAGTAAAGCATATTAATAAACATGGCAAAGCAATGTAAACTATGGTAAACACATAGTATAACTATGGGAAAACTGCAAAAATACCATGCAAAAAATACTGTGGTAAAATCTGATGAGGGCTGTGTGGTAGATTGAGAGCTCTGCCCATGTATCTTTATTGGTGTTTGGTGGTGACTGGCAGGGATGGAGTTAATTCCTGCCTGCCAAAAAAAATGTGAGAATGTGGCTGGGGCCTTAATTAGATAATCACTAATTATTGATTAATTAGGCTCCAGCCCCATTCCATAAAAGGAGAGCCCAGGGCTCCATTTAGAGAGAGGAGTTTGGTGAGTGAACTTGTGCTGTCTTTAAAAGATCCATGAAGGCTCTGGCCAGCCTGAACAGTTTTTTCATTGTGTATAAACCTTTAGTTTGCCCTTGTGCCTTTTTTGGTACTTTTGAGTTATTTTTGTTTATTAAAGTGCACTATAGCGCTTGTTCTGCAGTTTCCTGGCTTTTGAGTCTCTGTCTTGCTGCTACCCTGTCACAGGCTGTAACAGTAACATAGCAAAACTAGTCAATCTCTGTGTTCTATTAAAACAAAAACATTAAGCAATTGACTGTACAATTAAAGATGCTTTCACACTGTTGGTTTTACCCAGGCCTGGTTGCATTTGACTTGAAGGGAATGCCAGTAAAGACTAGTAATGCTGAAGACAGAACTTGTAAGCATTTTGAAAGATTACTTTTTTGATAATAGTAGGGATATCAAAAAATATTCTCTAAATATCCTTAAATATTGCTTAATATACAGGGTTATGTGATAGGGAGCTGTTAGGGCTTAGTAACATGGCAGCTAGCTTGGTGAAAAGAAATGATTGGCTGGACAGCAGGAGGTCAGCCACTGACCTTCAGTCCTCCTCATAGGTTGCAGCAGTGAGTTGACATTAGAATTAGGCATTTCAAATTGGATTAAAAAAATACTTCAGATCACAAATGGGATATTCTGTTCCTTTTCTACAGTATTACAATTCTAGTTTGGTATAAACCCACAATTCTAACTATTAATTAACACATAGCCTACTGTAATAAAGAATACCAGGGAATTGGTTCACAACATTGGCAACATGTTGAATAAATTGTGTACTGCTCTACAACCTTTTCAACACAGGCTTCTAACTTCTATCATGCAGGTTGACTACCTATCTGAAGATCAGATTTCATTACGACAAAGAAAGAAAACTGAATAAAGAGGTTATTCCAGTTTAAAAACAGAACAGTACAGATAACAAAACAGCATTAAAAACTAAAATTATTAAAGAGAAGCATAACATTTAATGTTAAAATAATTAAAACACATCTTATTTTAATCACTTTCCACTGATTGCCTACTTATACATTTGCTAGGGAGTGGATAATTTGCCTGCAAGTTCCCATAGTGGAAAATGCAGGCACATGACTCCCACATAGGTTGGTATAAGTGGAGAACTGTTACTTAAACAAAATATCACAGCACAGCCCTCCAGCTAAACTGAGGTTCAGTTCAGGTTTAGATAAATGGTTTATAAACCACTGGTTACAAAAACCACATTGAAAATGTTGTGGTACTCAGTAAAGGCAATATGTGGTTAAGAGATCTTTATATGTTGCTTAACATCTCTAGGCCAAACAACCACAAGTTATCTTTGAAATCAATCAAGTGTTAGCTTACTTACAAATTAATCTTCTGTAAAATACCTGGGTGAAACACTAGTTAGACACAATACCTTTCTTTGTGCAGGCATTTACAATACTCTTATCTACTGTACTGTCACAATGTTCACTTCTGTTTTAGGTGCAAGAACAAGTTTGACTGAAATTAATTATTTAAGGCTGTATCACAGACAAATCCAACATTACAATCATATTCTAATCACATTGGGTAAGAAAAATGCATAGATTCACAGATTTTGGAAAACAAATGTTCATTAAACATATACATTAGTTCATGACAACACATTTCCAGCTTGTAAGCTTTGTCCACAGTGTGACGTCACTCTTACATGGCAGTCTGATATGCATTATAGCATGATTAAAATTCACCCCACTTCTTCCTTTGTTAAACACTGCACATACAGCAGAAACTAGCACAAGTATTCTGATCAGGAACTGTCACTTTTAAAGGTCATCTGGGAGTCAGTGCTGGACCTGGAACAAAGGAGCATTCTCTCCGATTCGGAAGTGTTTCTGCGAGCCCACAGGTCCTCATTAGTGCCTATGGTTTTCTGCTTCAGTGACAATGTCTCAAATTTTACATATGTCTCTTTGGAAATCTCATCACCCCCAGAAGCACTCTTTTTACAGTACAGTTTCAAAACTTTATAAAGCAATACAATGACGAGAGGCAGCGCAATGGCACAGGTGATGCCGCCAGCAAAAATCAGAATGTGTGCCTGAGGGTCTTCCGTCACAACGTCTAATGTGGAGAAAACAATACATTGGTCCTTCTTAGTTTGACTTCCTTTTGGACTCGCACATGCTGTGCATTTAGTGCTTGGAATTAATCCATCAATGGAGATTTTGCTTTTCCCTGTGTCTGTGTTAATCATTTGCTTCTCTCTTACACCGTTCGCTCAGTATATCACTCTGCTCAGTTTGATCCACAACTTGCAGGTCTGTGATGGTGATCTTTTGGATTATGGCTGAGGTTGTTGTGTTTCCATCTTCCTGTTGTGGCTTTTGGTTGTTGACAGCTGGTTGTGACTTTGTGGACCTTTTCCCCTCAGCAACAGGGTTAGTTTGGTTAGTTTGTACATGATTTTTCTTCAGAACACTACTAAGTGTGGTGGTAGCTAGAGTTGTAGGAGATAGGGTCGTTAACCCTTCAGTAATAGGTTCTATTTTCACCGGAGTGGTGACACTCTGTTCTGCGCTCAATCGCTTTGAGAACCTCAGAGGAGACGTTGTCGTAGTGATGACTCCAACCACAGTCAGAGTGATGGAAGCTTCTGACATTCCAGCAAGGTTTTTAGCTTTACATCGGTATTCACCAGCATCCTTGTATAAAATCCCATTCAAGCTTATAATAGATCACTGGTTTCCTTCTCCTGGAGACTCTTGCACTACTGTAAAAAGGGAAACAAGAGAGGTTTAATATTAAAACAATATGAGTGATCAAAAAAATAGTCTGTTTTAATTAACTTTCTTACTGTATATACATTTATTTTACAGTCTTCTAAGCCCCCCAGTTGAAATGTGTAACACTAAGGTAGGGGTGGCTTTGTAGTTTAAAATAGGTTTAAAGGAAATCTCTGCACTTGTAGTTACAGGGAGTGACACAATAGAGGCGCATGATATGTGCAGATATTAACAATACAGTATTAAATGCGTAACAAATGAGTGATTGAGAATTGTGTGCAGATGAAAATACCCTTTCTATTTTCAAAAAGTATTTAAATAATAAGACTATACAAGATATCGTGACATTCATGGCTATGCTATCCTTACATAACAACAACAATCTCTCTCTCTCTCTCTCTCTCTCTCTCTCTCTCTCTCTCTCTCTCTCTCTCTCTCTCTCTCTCTCTCTCTCTATATATATATATATATATATATATATATATATATATATATATATATATATATATATATATATATATATATATATATATATATAGTCGGCTTATGTTCAGACCGAATACACATCATGTGTACTTTACACATTTATATATTATATAGAAATATATCGTGGAAACCAATCACCTGGTGGCTTTACACGAAATAGGGTGTGTTCTGATCCACACACTTGATTGACGTACCCTCTCAGTGGAGACAAGTAGGTCAAGAGCATAAGTGGCTTGCTCAGGGTCACACAATGATTCAGTGGCTATATATATATATATATATATATATATATATATATATATATATATATATATAGAGAGAGAGAGAGAGAGAGAGAGAGAGAGAGAGAGAGAGAGAGAGAGAGAGAGAGAGAGAGAGAGAGAGAGAGAGAGAGAAATAAACAAACCAATCATAAAATCAGGACATAAACACAAAAACCAGATTTGGCTATAAAAGCTTCAAGGGCCTTAACCAAATGCAAGACAAAACAGATGTCTTCAGACTTATCAACTGACTAGCAGTTCCTGGTGTCAACGGGGAGGTCATTCCATAGCACAGGAACCACGTGGCTAAAGGAACGACCACTGAGACCAACCTTTTTCACATCAGGAACAACCACCAGGCCAGCCTGGGAGGATCTGCGAGTACGAACTGGCTGGTAAGCACAAAGTAATTCAGTAGAAGTAGTTTAAAAGAGATTCGATACTTGATAGGATACAATGAAGTTTAGCCAGGACTGGTGTAATTTTTTTTTTTTTGTACCAGTCAAGATTCTGACAGCTGTGTTCTGAACTATTTGTAATCTATCAGTTGCTTTGGATGAAAGGCCTGCAAATAGTGAGTTACAATAGTCAAACCTAGAGGCTACAAATGCATGGGTCAAAACCTCAGCATCAGTGAGAGAAAGAAAACGTCGAACTTTGGCAATCTTCCGTAAATGGAAAAAAGAGGATTTGGCAACAGAAGAAATATGTGTCTCAAAGGCATGTTTACCCCAAGGCTCTTTATACACAACAATATAACAAAACAAACAAAAACATGTTGAATATAATTAATGTTTTTGGCATTTAGCAGTTGTTTTCGATTATATTTTTTAAGTTTCTTTTAGTATTTATAAGTTTTAATCTGCTGACAAACATAATACTAGTTATTTAATTGTGGTGTAGCTATTCTTAGTGTAACTCAACTTAGTGCTTAATAATTATGGATTATGTATCTACAGGATCACAGATGAAAACAACCAAAAAAGCTCAGGAGACCAAAGTAATGAGTGTATTTGTGACATAAATAAAGAAACAAATAAAGTCTGTACACATTTAAATATTACCTGTGTTGTTCACTGAAGAGCCATCAGATTTGGTCCAGATCAGAATGGGTGTAGGATACCCTGTAGCATCACAGCGAAGCAGAACATTACTCCCCAGTGGTGAGGTAATCTTTGTCGCTGAGGTCATCACTGAAGGTTTTAGGCACTGTTCCAGTTCAGCTCTCTGGAAGAGAACTCCTGCCAGGTTCTCAGGGCCGCTGCACATCAGAAGGGGATCCAGAAGCACAATAGCTATCTCAAAAGTCTTAGAGAGTTCTATCAGCTTTGATATTCTACTGTCACAAAACCATGGGTTGTCTTGCAAACCTAGAGGCAAACAGCAGTTGTGAATGTTTATTGCGTTTAGATGGATTTTAATTTGACATACTGTACAATCTTATGTTCCTGGCAGCCTTACATGAGAAATGTTACGATAAGTGGATCTTTGATGAGAAATAATATTTGGTATTCCATAAAAATGAATTTATCTAAAGCAAATGGTAAGGTTGTAAAATTAATTTTGTAAACGTATTTCCTATTAAGATTAGCGGTATTAGGTAAAGCTTTATTTTGCATGACATAAATGATATTCAATTACCAATTCATTGAAGTTCAGCTACATTGAAATAAACGTTCAACAGGTAGGGGTACTTGTAAGTGATCACCATTATACTGACAATGTAATTATTAAGACTTATACTGGTAGTTTCCTGCACCAAAACATTTTAAAATGGCAACAGATGTCCATGTCACACAGAACATCATCAATGTTGTTGCTAATTGCATCTCTATTTACATTGTGTGCATCAGAGAGTAACCATTAATATGCTTATTTCCTACTGATGTACTTCTTAAATCCACTACATTTAAACTTTTGAATCACCAGTGTAACTCCAAAATAACTTAACCCTCTAGTTTAATAGATCTGGTACATCAGAGTTAACCATTAATCTGCACCCCTGTAACACTGCTTCTAGTGCAATGTTTCCCAACCCTGCTCCTGGCGGCACACCATGTCTGCTGGCTTTTGTTCCGACGCCATGCTCATTTTCTTAATTGAACCCTTCACTGAACTAATAAAGTGATTAACTGGGCTTTTCCCCGTTATTTTCGCTCTTTGTTTGTTGATATGGTTCAATTAAGCAATTGAGGGTTGCGTTGAAATGAAAACCAGCAGACATGGTGTGCTTCCAGGAACACTGTTCTAGTGGACAGCAGCAATACATCAGTAAGTATTATCACGTACTGTAGAATGAGGTATTTCTGATATCCACTAGAGGCAGTGTTGCTGAGGGACAGTGTCGTGGTTACACTCTGGTGTGCCAGATGTACCTGGAGATAAAGCATATCTGAGAGTTTTAAGAAGTCAAAAAGGATGTAATGACTGAAGCAGACAATTAAGGAAAGTGAATAGAAACAACAAGAGTAAGCAACTTCCAATTACACTTCCACAGATTTCACTTACTGTCCCTTTTCTTTGTATGTGCTTTGACATGAGTAGACCAGCCAGAGTGTCTTTATGTTACTTTGCTAGCGTAACTCTTGGCTGATCTAGCCTATATTATTGATTTGACAAGCAATTGTATAAAACAATATTTACTGAAAAACTTCAAATAATTGCTGGGTCTGCTGGCAAATATTGTAAATAAACGGTGGGTCTCTATCATTGTCATATAAGCTGTGGCAGATGGGGGGGGGGGTGCTTGAGCGTAATGCTAATAACTGACAGCGATGAAAGTGACTCTCAGGATTAATAAATAATAATAATAATAATAATAATAATAATAATATAATAAATATAATAATAGAAAACTTAATTTAAGGTAGGTCTAAATGTAACGCATATTTGTTTAATGCAGTTATTAAAAGTTTTGATAATTTTAAGCGTGCTGAAAGTAGGCCAGATACAAACCTCTTGGTGTATTTTAACGTGTTTTGTTGTATTAACAATGTACAAGTTTGAGATTAAACAATACATTATTTTTGATAATTATACTTATTGCTTTTATTGTTCATTTTAAAAAACATTTTAGAAGTTTGTATTATTATTTATTATTATTATTATTATTATTATTATTATTATTATTATTATTATGATATCTACAGGGCTGTCTATTATGGCCATTCATTAGTGGAGCTATTATTATTATTATTATTATTATTATTATTATTTATTATTATTATTATTATTATTATTATTATTATTATTATTAATGGTAGATCTAATTCTGTTTTTAAACACAAATTTGTACTTCTTGTTCATTTTCCAATGTTTTGCTTAACGTGTCCTTGTTAACCAGGGCATATAAAAAGACTTTATACTTGAAGGTGTACAATACAATGTAATTTTGTTGTAAAACAAAACTGTTACTTAGTTCCCACTGACATACAACAGTTTAACAAAGTTTCTGGAATGTTTCAATTGAGTTACGATGTTGCTAGAAGTTTGAGTGTTAGCGACTTCTCAGTGATCGCATGAAGCATGTGAAGTTTGTGATCTAATATAAATGCCAGTCTCAAATATTCGCCGCAGAGGTCTCCAATATGTAGGGGTCTGATAGATTAATATTGTAAATAAACAGCAGAGGTGTTTAATTGAAGTTTTACAAGTAAGTAATTGCAAAAAACGCAATGAGAAATTTTTGCCAATTCATTCATAAAGTAACTTGTAATGAATATATATATTATTCATTATATTATATATATATATATATATATATATATATATATATTATATATATATATTATATATATAAACACACACACACACACACACTGAACAAAAATATAAACGCAACATGCAACAATTTCAAAGATTTTACTGAGTTACAGTTCATATAAGGAAATCAGTCAATTGAAATAAATTCATTAGGCCCTAATCTATGGATTTCACATGACTGGGAATACAGATATGCATCTGTTGGTCACAGATACCTTAAAAAAAAAAGGGTAGGGGCGTGGATCAGAAAACCAGTCAGTATCTGGTGTGACCACCATTTGCCTCAAAGTTGCACACATCTCCTTCGCATAGAGTTGATCAGGCTGCTGATTGTGGCCTGTGGAATGTTGTCCCACTCCTCTTCAATGGCTGTGCGAAGTTGCTGGATATTGGCAGGAACTGGAACACGCTGTCGTACACGTCGATCCAGAGCATCCCAAACATGTTCAGTGGGTGACATGCCTGGTGAGTATGCAGGCCATGGAAGAATTGGGACATTTTCAGCTTCCAGGAATTGTGTACAGATCCTTGTGATATGGGGCCGTGCATTATCATGCTGAAACATGAGGTGATGGCGGCGGATGAATGGCACGACAATGGGCCTCAGGATCTCGACACGGTATCTCTGTGCATTCAAATTGCCATCGATAAAATGCAATTGTGTTCATTGTCCGTAGCTTATGCCTGCCCATACCATAACCCCAACGCCATCATGGGGCACTCTGTCCATAATGTTGACATCAGAAAACCGCTCGCCCACACAACGCCATACACGCTGTCTGCCATCTGCCCGGTACAGTTGAAACCGGGATTCGTCTGTGAAAAGCACACTTCTCCAGCATGCCAATGGCCATTGAAGGTGAGTATTTGCCCACTGAAGTCGGTTACAATGCCAAACTGCAGTCAGGTCAAGACCCTGGTGAGGATGACAAGCACGCAGATGAGCTTCACTCAGACTGTTTCTGACAGTTTGTGCCGAAATTCTTCTGTTGTGCAAAACCACAGTTTCATCTTCATCTTCATCAGCTGTCTGAGTGGCTAGTCTCAGACGATCCCGCAGGTGAAGAAGCCAGATGTGGAGGTCCTGGGCTAGCGTGGTAACACGTGGTCTGTGGTTGTTAGGCTGGTTGGACGAACTGCCAAGTTCTCTAAAATGACGTTGGAGGCGGCTTATGGTAGAGAAATGAACATTCAATTCTCTAGCAACACCTCTGGTGGACATTCCTGCAGTCAGCATGCCAATTGCACACATCCTCAAACTGGATGAATGAGCAAGAAGGAGACTGATCAGAGAGGCTACCAAGAGGCCAATGGCAACTTGGCAAGAGCTACAGACTGGTCAACGTGTGCATGTGACAACAATATCCCAAGCACTCCACAAATCTGGCCTGTATTTTACTCAAGAAAGCCCACCTTGAATTCCATTTGAAGTATGCAAAAAATACTCTTCTGTAGCCATGTGGCAAAAGGTTTTGTGGTCTGATGAAACTAAAATGGAACTTTTTGGCCAAATTCAAAGCATTAGGTTTGGCACAAACCCAACACAGCGCATTACCCAAAGAATACCATCCCTACTGTGAAGCATGGTAGTGGCAGCATCATGCTATGGGGATGTTTCTCATCGGCAGGGACTGGGGCACTTGTCAGGATAGAAGGGAAAATGAATTGAGCAAAGTACAGAAAAGTCCTTGAGGAAAACCTGTTGCCCTCTGCAAGAAAGCTGAAACTGGGATGGAAGTTCACCTTTCAACATGATAACGACCCAAAGCACACAGCCAAATCTACACTAGAGTGACAAAGGAACAAAAAGGTAAATGTCCTTGAGTGGCCCAGTCAAAGTCCAGACCTAAATCCAATCGAAAATTTGTGGCGTGACTTGAAGATTGCTGTCCATCAACGCTCCCCAAGGAACTTGACAGGGCTTGAACACTTTTGTAAAGAAGAATGGTCAAATATTGTCAAATCTAGGTGTGCAAAGTTGGTAGAGACCTATCCCAACAGATTCACAGCTGTAATTGCTGCCAAAGGTGCTTCCACCAAGTATTAACTCAGGGGGGTGGAGACTTTTCCAATTATGATCTTTCAGTTTTGTATTTTTAATATATAATCTTTTTCTCAATAAAAACTTTTTTCCCCTTAACAGCGTGGAGTATGGTGTGTAGATAAGTGAAAAAATCCTCATTTAAATGTATGAAACTCTGAGGCACTGACACAACAAAATGTGAAAAAAGTTCAAGGGGGTGTAGACTTTCTATAGGTATATACAGTGCCTTGCAAAAGTATTCAGACCCTCTCACAGTTTTCACATTTTGTTGCTTTAAAGCTTGCAGTCATGACATTTTGAAGTAGGAATTAATATGTGTTATATACACAACTTACTCCACACATTCAAAGCAAAAACATAAAGAAAGACATAAATAGATAATTAATACGAAATAAAAATTGAAAAGTCATGATTGCATAAGTATTCAAATCCTTTGCTGTGGCAAATCTAAATTAATTCAGGTGCACAATATGACCTTAACAAGCCACACAATTAGTTAAATGGTCTCTGTCTGTGTGCAATATTAGTGGTTCTCATGATTTCAGAATAAAAACACCCATCTCTGTGAGGTTCCTTGGTCAGGTAGTGCATTTCAAGCAAAGACTCAACCATGAAGACCAAGAAGCTTTCAAAGCAAGTCAGGGATAAAGTCATTGAAAAGCACAGATCAGGAGAAGGGTACAAAAAAATATTGAAGTCTCTGAATATCCTTGTGAGCACAGTCTACTCAATCATCAAGAAATGGAAGGTGCATTGTACCACCCAGACACTGCCAAGATCAGGCCGTCCCTCCAAACTGAGCAGCCAAACTGGTGAGTGATGCCACTGTGAGGCCAATGACAACTTTGAAAGAGCTACAGAGTTCAATGGCTGAGATGGGAGAAAATGTGCATCAGTCAACACTATCCAGAACACTTCACAAAAGTAGCCTGTATGGCAGGGTGGCAAGAAGGAAGCCATTACTAAAAAATAAGCCATCTCAAAACATTTGTTGTAGTCAGATGAGACCAAATTGGAACATTTTGGTCTAAATGCCAAGTCAACACCATCCTTACAGTAAAGCATGGTGGTGGCAGCATCATGCTATGGGGATGCTTCTCCTCAGCAGGGACTGGAAAGCTTGTTAGGATTGTAGGAAAAATGGATGGAACAAAGTATAGTCAAATACTAGAGGAAAACCTGTTTCAGTCTGCTAAAAACTTAAAAATGGGGCGAAAAATTTACCTTTCAGCAGGACAATGATCATTGGCAATGTGGAAATGTTATGAAACTGTGCAACATTCATTAAACCTGCAGAAAAATGGGAGCAATGAAACTGCTAATTGGCTTCCTGATCAAGAGAAATACAATGGTTTTTATACTCTCTAAGCTACTGGCACACAAAAAAGTCATTTATGGGGCCTAGAAAAGTATGCTCACTGTTAAAAAGTGATAGTAGTTACCCAGATAGTGTTCCAGATTCATGTTCTCACATTGAAATAAAAAAAAACAAAAAAAAAAAAAAAATTCTGATATATTATATATATATATATATATATATATATATATATATATATATATATATATATATATATATATATATAATGGACAAAAGGTCTTTAAAAATGTTATTTTACCTACCTAATATTACTCTTCTTACCACTGTTTTTTCCACTCGGAGCTTAACATTGTCCACAGAAACATTGACTGGGATGCCAGACATATCTGGGTCAGCACAGATCTGCCACAAAAAAAAATAATTAAAAAATCACATGTAAATATAAATGGCTTTAATTCTTATGCAGGATTCCCCTACAAACAATTATACAATTATTAATAATTTTTATACCACAAGAATAAAGGTTGCCCAAGCCAAATATGACTAAATGTTTAGGTTATAATTATGAATATGAATAACTGAAGCTAGCATTTTGCTGATCTATCATACAATTTCTGAATAACTATTAAAAAGCATGATCCATACAAAATAAAAGCACCTACATTCAAACATTATTTCATTCTTTCATTTTTTTTTTTTTTTAAAAGCTGAATAAAAATAACAAAACAGCATACCTGGTGCCTGTCCCATCACTCCTGCCATGGTATATGCATGTACACTGAGAAGGGCAAAATGGGTGCACAATTGTTAAATATCACAGCAGTATATCAATATAAATAAGCAGATACATGACAAACACTGCAAAACAGGACTGAAGGAAAAAATTCTATTCCTCAGGAGTCCATGTGTTGTCTGCTTCGTGGTATTCCAACATCAGGCTGCTAATGGAAGATTAGGGATATTAGGGGAGATTAACAGAGCTCTCCAGGTAATGTAACCTTCAGAATTAACCCTACTGTATACCACATTGCAAGTAGGCCTAGCTAATAAAAAGTGATATGGGAACATACTGTATCAAGTATCGTTGTTGCATTTGCTGCACGTTACCCAACATTGTACTGATAGTACATATTTCAGCATCTATCATAACCATAAATACATTTTCTGTATATCAAAAAGTAGGACTACTATAATAACATGAGAAAAGTTGCAGTGGAAAGCATTTATAGTTTGAACACTTTCACCAATTCTTACTTTATCAAAATATGATTGAACTATTACTTTCAAAGCTGAACTGAATATGCCTATCCATTTAGTGCATTCAAAGATGGTGAGTCTCATTATACCTGTGCTTGGCTAATAATGTTGCTGAATGCAATATTCATGGCAACACTAATACTATACTGTGTGTGTGTGTGTGTGTGTGTGTGTGTCAAAACAATGATTACATGATGGCTGATTATCAAATGTTTCCAGTATCAAAAGTGTTTTGTGAGTTTGTTTAGATAGTGGCACTATGACATGTCAACACCACAGACTACTGAATCCACCCTGTGAGGGTTAGACAAAAATGATCAGTCAAAAAGACTGGAAACTGGACAGCCATTGAACTACACAAACACTATTAAATATTAATTCCAGGATGGCCAAAGTTGGCCCTACCACTCCTGGTGGTTGGACCCCCTGATGTATACCAAAGAAAAACAAACACGAAATCAAAGATAATATAGATATTGATGTCGTTGGTGGAAATATGCATATTTATACTGTGGAATATGGGAGCTAACACAAAATAAATCCTAAAACAATAACAGTTTGTACCACTTGAGAGATTTTGTTGCACAATCGACAAAACTAAGTCTTTTCTGGACACCTGTAACTTGATGTTGAATATAAATATTCTTCACTGACACACTCACTGACACCTGATTCAGTAGAAGAATTTAAATCGCAATCGGAATTGGAATTCAATATAATTTCTCGTACTTCTTTCCATGAAATAGACTGACGAGGTGAATCCAGGTGAACGCTATGATCCCTTATTGATGTAACCTGTTAAATCCACTTCAATCAGTGTAGATGAAGAGGAGACAGGTTAAAGAAGGCTGCTTAAGCTTTGACACAATTGAGACATGGATTGTGTTTGTGTGCCATTCAGAGGGTAAATGGGCAAGACAAAAAATGTAAGTATCTTTGAACGGGGTATGATATTAGGTGCCAAGGGTGCCGGTTTGAGTGTGTCAAGAACTGCAACGCTGCTGGGTTTTCAACGCTCAACAGTTTCCCATATGTATCAAGGATGGTCCACCACCCAAAGGACATCCAGCCAATGGCAGGCCAGTGGTCGAAAACAGCTCATTGACGAAAGATGCCGAAGGAGGCTGACATGAATCGTGCAGAGCAGCAGACAGGCTACAGTTAATCAACTGACAGTCCAGTACAATGTTGGTGCCGAAAGACCCATAAAAGAATGCACAACTCGTCATACCTTGACACAAATGGGGTATGGCACCCAACGACCTAAATTTCAGCAAAACACAAGAAACTGTGGTTACAGTGGGCTAAGGAACGAAAACACTGGACACTGGAGGATTGGAAAAACATTACTTGTCTGACGAATCCTGGTTCCTGCTGTTTTATGCTGATGGGAGGACTAGGGTATGGCGAAAACCACACGAGTACATGCATCCATCATGCCGCGTGTCAACATTGCAGGCTGGTGGTGGTGGTGATGGTGTAGGATGTGTTTTCATGGCACATATTGGGCCACAGGATATCTGAACATCATTGCCAATCAGATGCCTCCCTTCATGGCAGCAGTGTATCCATCTGCTAATGGATTTTTTCTGCAGGATAATGCCACAAGGCTATCATTGTCCAGGAATGGTTCCACGAACATGACATTGAATTTAGTTTACTGCAATGGCCTGCCCAGTCACCAGATCTCAATCCAATTGAGCATCTGTGGGATGAGATGGAACAAGCTATTCGGAGTAGAGATCCACTACCAGCCAACTTGACACAACTGTAGGAAGCACTGGAGTCAACATTGTACACTCAGTGTATATATATATATATATATATATATATATATATATATATATATATATATATATATATATATATATATATTCCTATATACCAGTATAGTATATCTGCGGTATACATCTGCATTTAAACAATACATAATATATAATAATAATAATAATAATAATAATAATAATAATAATAATAATAATAATAATGATTTTTATTTATAGCGCCTTTCATTGCAGGAATCACAAAGGGCTTAACAACAGAGGAAGAAAAAATAATACATGTAGAACAATTACAAAAAAGCTAATGGATAAATATGTCTTTAGGCCAGATTTAAAAGACTCAATAGTCTCACAGTCCTTCGAGTGTTCCAAAGCCGGGGGACATTGAGCAAAAAGTCTGGTCGCCCATCGTGCGCAGCCTTGTCTTTGGCACAAGTAGATTAGAGTCATTAGCAGACCGCAGGTTCCACTGTGGCAAATAAAGGTTAAGCATGTCCCTGACATATGATGAGCCAAGGTCATGCAAAGCCTTAAAAGTTAGCATCAAGATCATGTAGTTTATTCTAAATTGTACTAGTAGCCAATGTAATGATGCCAAGATTGGTGATATATGCTCATGCTTCCTAGATCTTGATAAAAGCCGTGCAGCACTATTTTGCATATACTGCAAAATAGCTTATCTATTAGTATATATTTTTCAGTATATAAAGAACATACATGTAAAAATATATTTGCATATATGACCTCATATTTTATAATATATTTTCAAAACAAATATATGAAAACAGAAATAATTTGTATATGGCAAAATATATTACAACACATGCATTATGAAATATATGACAGTATATTGATATAAAATAAAATATATTTCTTTTCATAAGGGCTATAACAGCACATTTACGAGCGCGAGAAAAAGAAAGAACTAAAAAATCGAAGAGCAGTGTTTTAATACTGTGCATTTAGTCGTTCTTTGCATTTAAACAAATGCATACAGTTTACTACAGGACAAATACGTTTGTATCATTAACTGGAACGACACAGTTTCTGTCATTATCTAAAAAAAAAGGTGTTTTTTTTTTTTTTCTTGTGCATTTGTATAAGAGTATGTTATTGGTGACGTTGGTGTTTTGTAACTGAACTGTATCCCGTAAAGACCGCCCACACAGCATTTGACAGGCTGCACAAAATGTCAGTTTATCAGACAAGATGATTATTGGTTGGTAGTTGCGCAGGAAATTAATTATATCCTGTGGTTACTTAGTAAAGCCTGGTTACGCAGCATTCGACAGCCTGTACAAAACATGACAATAAGATGGTTTGTGAGATGATATTAAGAGAGGTAATTTCTCAAAGTATCTATGGTGCATGGCAAGTGTTTTTTTTTTCAAAAATCGTGATAATAAACGGGGTATGTTATTAAGAGAGGTGATATGAAACGGGTTCATCTACATATCTAATTTATGAGAGTGGGTGTGTAGTAATTGTTTTGTGATGCTCACTATTCTGATGTTCAGTGTGAGCTAACTTTAGATAACTACTGAATAAATTTCACATGAATTGAAAACTGCATATCATAGCATAGGCGTAATTTACACGGGGCACATGACCCGCTCACTTTTTCAATGATGAGGAAATTACTAATCAGTATAGAAGTCAATAGTAAGAATTATGGGATTGGATCCTGGTTCACTGGAGCCGGATCATGAGATGGTGTTTTACTACGGATCTGGATCAGGCTCCACTGATCCATAATGTTGATAAGATCCTGGAGCTGCACACACCTTAACTAGGGACACTGACCATTGAGAAGTGAATATACATGGCACGTAGTTTAAACACGTGCTTTAAAAAAGAATATCAGTATAAAAAAAAAATCAAAGTGCAATAGAAAAACAACACAACTATAAACTATAAACTCATTAAATCTGCATTATGCCACACTTGCTCTAGTGCTCACAGCGTTGAGCAGGGACTGGTTATACTAAAGGGATCTGATACTGGATCCAGGCTCCGATCTGAACGGAGCTTCAGTGCTCTTCGAAGACTAAAGCCATGGCTTTGTAATCCCATGACTCAGAAGTGACTGAATAATAAAGCTATCTGTCACACTCATCACTCATGACAACATTGTGCCAACAATTCATTGTTTTGAATGATTGCCGCAGGAATGTCTTTGGATCTTTTAATTAGACATACAAGGGATGAAATGTTTTGTTACACTTATTTGTAACATATTTTATTATTTCAGATAATCTTTATGCACGCCCCACCCCACTTTTGAAGCCAAAGTTACGCCACTGCTCCTTAGTACATCAATAGTGCATTAATCCACAATGGCAGACTGGATGTGTTTTAAATAACCTTGGCCATTGTAACTATAAGCATCTCGAGAGGCTAAACAGAAGTGTGAAATGTGCAAAACCTGATCATAAACATTTCCTACTTCACTACACACTACCTAAAATTAAAACATTATTATTATTATTATTGTTATTATTATTATTAGTTTATTTGGCAGACGCCTTTCTCCAAGGCGACTTACAGGTGTTACAGGGCAGTACAGGGTTACAATGCAAGATTAATATTTAAACAGTACAGTTTACAGTAGGTGCAAATAATACTACAAAATACAATATGAAATAGGATGCAACATGTTAGGATTACAATAAGTTCTAGCTACAATGACATTGCAATAGTGCAAGGATAGCTGAGGATCCAGTAATGTGGTGCATAGGTCAGGCAAGTCCAGTGTACTGTAGGAGGGGTTGATTAAGAAATCTACAAGTCTGAACAGGTGGGTCTTGAGGAGGCGGTGAGAGATGGAGTCTTGAATTTCTCCGGTAGCTGGTTCCACCACCGAGGGCCTAGGGAAGAGAAGGAGCGGGCATGGGAGGATGGAGAATGGGGGAAGGCATGGCCAGTTGACCCTTACGGGAGGAGAGGAGAAGGTAAGAGTGGTAAGTGGTGAGGAGAACCATAAGCAAGAACAAGGGTCTTGAATTGATTGTGAGCAGAGACAGTTAGCCAGTGGAGGGTGTGAAGCAGAGGGGTAGCATGAGAGTAGCAAGGTTGGGAGAATATAAGACGAGCATCAGCATTTTGAATGAGCTGGAAGTGGTGGATAGCTGAAGCAGGTAGACCAGCAAGAAGAGAGTTACAGTAGTCCAGTCTGGAGAGTACAAGAGTTGGATGGATAAGAAAAGGACAGATCTGGTAGATGTTGCTGAGAAAATACAGAGAGGGAGGGGTCAAGAGTAGCACCTAGGTTTTTAGCTGAAGATGATGGAGTGATAGAGAAAGGATACTGAGATGGAGAGGTTAGAGGTGGGAGGGAGAGGAAGCAGAAGGAAAGTAGATCAAGTTTAGAGAGGTTGAGTTTGAGGTGGTGAGCATGCATCCAAGTTGAGATAGTTGAGAGGCACTCTGAGATGTGGGATTCAAAGGAAGGAAAGGCGAGGAGGATCTGAGCATCATCGGTGTACTGGAGTGTGCATCACTTGCACTTCATAACATAACATTTTTTACTATAATTCTATAAAAACATATTATTGAATAGAATTCAATAAATACAGTAAAATGATTTATGGGTATGAATCATGCACTTGAAATACTGAATATTCAATTATAGTACACTTTTTATTAATATAATGACAATACAACCTAGTTGTAGGCCAAGTTAATTCAATGGGTTATATTTTAGCAACTACAAATAAATTGCAAGAAATATGTTGAGTTTTCTAATCTGTTTTAACAACAAAACTGAAGTTTTTTTTTTTTGTATGATACGGTGTACTATATAAGGTTCTATAGAAGATGCTATGATGCTATTTGTACAGTATACCAAAGACAATTTAGACATATTATTACTGTATGTATTTGAATAGAGTGTGCATGTATTTGAATATTGTGGAATACAGTAACAAATAAAAAATAGATTACCTTCCACCATTGAACAGTGATGGGGCTGGTGCTGCTAAAAGTAGTGCCATCTGTCTGCACCATTTGCCATTCAAATTATTGCCCATGATATACACTGTTCTCAATTAATACATTTCATCAGAAAGGAACTTGATAGGCCCATGAACAGTGTGATAAATAACCCAAGCTTGTTGACATGCCATTACCTTCTATTCTCTCCAGCGCTGGACAGAAAACTTACAACCATAGGAGGCTCGTTTTTCTCCACCAAAAGTAAAATATCATGAACTGTGACAAAATCTCTTGTGGCTATATTCTTTTACAGGAAGATATGTAAATATTTCAAGTGATGTGAAAATGTCATCATCATTTTTTTTTTTAATCAAAAAGCATATTCTGCCAGCAAGGGCAATCAGGACCAGGATGACTTTCTGTGAAGGTACTGAAATTGTACTGGAGTGATATTTAGCTATTCATCTGTGATTATTCTTCCATTTTGTTCTCTGATTGCATAACATTCAATTAACCTTTATAACTTTTAGATTCTTTTTTTTTTTTTTTTTTTTTTTTAATTCTTATTGTGTTAATGAGAGATACTCATTGGCATCAGGTTATTGATAGTGATCTCCTGACGAGTTTGACAGCAAACGAGGACTGCTCAAAATGTCGTTTGAAAACGTTCAAACGAAAAGCTTTAGACTTTGCATTTCTTTTACAATTTGTTGTAACCGAAACCAACACTTTATCTAGTCTATATATTCTATTATATATAATATATATATATATATATATATATATATATATATATATATATATATATATATGATATGCTCGAAGGGTTCACTTTGCAAAAGGATCAGATTCTTTTTGACATGTAAAGTCAAGACAGTAAATTTCAGAAAAACTTTGAGTCAATAACAAATTCAGTATCTTACTGTTTTATGTACTCGAACACATAGTTATGGTTTTGATAAGGTAAGATGTGTACTTGCTTTGTAAAGAAGAACATTTAATGTCAAAAAACACGTGTTTTTCGTGAGATAATACCGTCACAAATCACATTGCAAGGCCCGCGAGCCACTGACGGCCCCTGGTGGACTTTAGTGCGGCCCCCGACAATACACAAATGTGAAAAAAGTGGTGGGGAGGCCCTCACGCTGATATCTTATTGGCCAAAGTGAAAATTAGTGAAGAACACTGCTCTAGGGGCAAACTTGGCTGTGCTAATTCATAAACCTGAACTAATAAATAAGTTCAGTCAACTACAGTCAGGAAAGGTGAAAATATATAGAAATACAGGTAAGCTTTACCCAGCTAGTAAATGAAGCACAAAGGTTTGATACTGAGATTGTAAATGTCCTTTCATTTTCACAACTTGTGACCGGAATTGAACCCTGGCCTCCAGAGATGAAAGATGAGTGCACAAGCCCACTTAGCACTAAACAGTAATATTACAATATTTTAAAGAGAGTTATAATATTTTGGACAGCAAATTATCAGAAATACCATATAGCCCCTTAGTTAAAGGCTGTACCACCCAAACTATTAACAAGTTTCAACATCTGATTTTACTATTCAAAAATGATAAAGAAAATGCTAGATAGTCCAAAGGTGTAAAGAACTTACTTCTTATTGGCAATCACATATATACAAGGGTTATAGAAAGTGGAAGATTTGGCAAACAGGGGAGCAATTATGGCCATGGGGGCTGGAATCTGCTGTGGGTTTCCAAATGATGCCCAGAGACAGACTACTGAATATGGCAACCAAGCCACAAGAAACATTACTATCATCACAATGGACATCTGAAAAAAAAAATAATGAAACAGGTTATACATTGTAGACCCCATACAGACACTGTGCAAAAACAAATAAATGAGAATTACACACAAGTCCCCAGTGACTTATCCTGTAAAAACACTATGTTGAGGACAGTTGGTTCAAATCCTGGTCTTACTGAATCTTGGCTGGTGGCCTAAAAAGAGCACCGCATTGGCATGTGCACTCCCATAGGCTGGGAGGGAAAATTAGCGTGCTTTAGTGGCAAGTCTAGGCAGAGAATTACCTTCCATTGCTACGGTTCAGCAGGTGAGAAGAGGCAATTAATTGACAGTGGAAATTCCTAAATGGGTTGCAGTGGTGAGGAGACTTTGAATTGGACACTGGAAATTTGGTTAAACTGATTTTAAAAATTGATCAAAACGAAACTTACACATCTAACATAATTTTAAAAAGTGTGCTTAGGCTAAAACACATAGGCTAAGGCTTATTTTAAAGAATAGGGATTGTATCTTCTTAAATAGCCAAGGTTTGACTGTAGCAATTTCTCTTTTTACACAACCATTAATGTTCAATGAATTTTATGATGAAAACACAACGCTGTGTGGCAAAGTAAAACATGATAAAGCACAGCATGGTAAAATAATATTAAAAGCTTGTGAAGCAAAGTGAAAGCATGGTAAGCATAGTACAGTATATTTAATTACCATTGCTCACCAATTTGCCAGAGTAAGTCCTTTGTGTTGGTATTAAAAATAACGGTGCAGTCTGGCAATACAAAGGTATTATATCACAATGACAGTTTTCAAACTTTTCTGTAAGGGTTACCTTTGTCACGTCTAGCTGATCAGACCAGTCCATGTCGATGTTTTCCAGGCAGTTGCTATTGGTATATCTTTTCATGGTCTGAGACACATTGTAGTAGCAGTAGAACATGACAGATAATGGCACTATAAAATTCACAGAAATCACAGACATTGTGTATGAAACAAAGGACCTGTAAGGGAACAGAAGCAAATCACACTTTACAGCAGGAATGAGAGGGCACAGGAGGTGCCATGTTTTATGAATTTTTAAATAGTTGGCTTTGGACTGACTTATTGGTAACTGGAACACTTCTCAGCCATTTCTGAGCATTCTGAATCTATTTGGCTGCCTCCCTAGTTAGAAGGCAAAGTTGGAAACACTGTCCAGTGCTTTTGCTAAGCAGTAGACAGTTGTCTTCATCATAGTGTTAAATAGGTCTGTGTTCTAGAGCAGTCATTCCCAACCCTGGTCTTTGAAATCTGAAAACAATTAAAAAGGTCTAATTAAGCACATTATTAGTTCAATTAAGGGTCTAGTTAAGTAACTGAGACCTCAGCTGGAATGTAAACTGGAAGACACATGGGGTCCACAGGACCCGAGTTGGGAACCACTGTACTAGAGGACAGAGTACTCCCTAAAAAAAGGATTTTAATATGTCTACAGACACCTTAGTAAATATAACAAATGCACTGTACAGTAACTTAGAATGGAGCATGAGTTATAAGATTACTACTCCAATGAAGACTCAGTAGAGTTCTTTTCTTTTTACTGCATCAGTTTGATAACAGCTTGACAAGGTTAATAGAGTACTGCATACACTTTGTCTTTTATCATCACTACATTGGTGTCGTCAAAGCCACACAAGAAAGGAAACGCTCACTCACAAATCGTTTTTCCTCCAGTTTACTGTGCAAGTTGCACCAGTCGGATCTGCTGCATAACTAGCCCAGCCGATGACAGGCATTGTGGACCAAAACAGGGCGTTGACCCAGGCAGCCCCGATCAGCAGAGCGTATGTACGATTGGTCATATTCCTTCCTGTCAGAAAAAAAGGTGGGGCATTAAAAAGACTGTCACGGCATAGATTTGGTATGGGTATGAAATAGCACGGGTATCATGACTAATGTATTTTTTTGTAACACATTCTTCTTTAAGCCTTCTTTAAAAGGGGTCTCTAACATGTCTTTCTCTAACCTTTAACCTGTTCCCATGCAACGCACTTTCCTCACTGGAAGAAGAAAAAACACATTAAGGGCCTCATTTACTAAAGGCTTTTGTGCTTTAAGGCATGCCTTATCCTAAGATAAGGTGTGCTCTACTGAATACCTTACTCATCAACTTAGATATGATGCACCTTAAAGCATAAGGTGCACACTAAAACATGCACCTTCAAAATAAGGTGTTGGGTTGATTAGCATCTGATGAATATGACTAATACATTGTAATGTACTCAAATGATGTGGAAAGATAGCACTAATGAGGGGAATGGTATGCACAGTGTATTTACTAAACCATGGCAGCCATAAGGTGCATCTTAAATCACATGCTTAGTAGCACAGATGGAAAGCAGGTTTTATGAGCCGAGATCCTTCTTACAAAAGCTTCCTTTCAGCAGAAGTTTTTTTTTTTTTTCTCTCATCATGGAGGCACTCTTTGCAAATAGAGAAAAGTGGCATTTTCAAAACAGAGAAAGCCAAATGTTTTGCATCACCCTATAGAATTTGCACATTTTGTTTCATAAAGTCGAATGAAACCTGTCGAATAATGTTACACTAACATATTGAATTACATATTGTAGTTTTCCATATACTTAATGAAAAACTAACAAAAATGTAAAAATGTGACACTTCAAAATCTAACATGAAATACTGTACTACTATTATTGCTCCCATTTTGTTTTTTTAATTATGTCTCATAATTTGGCCATAGCTATAGAGTATTTGACTGACATGGGTTATGTGTTATTAAGTTTTAATTAAGTGCCCTGTCTGGGTAGAAATGTGCTGCATTGATGGGAAAAAAAAAAACAAAAAACTTGTTTGATGGAAACACAGGTTGTGTCTATCAGCCGTGGCAGTCCCTCCACTTGCTCTCTGCTCCATTTCCGTAAGGTGCACGCAGATAAGGCATGTGCTGTGGTATGCTAATGAGTTCCATAGCACGCCTAAATTAAAATGAGTAAATACCAGCTCACTTGAAGAAATAAGGCCCGCATTAAGAGATTGTGTTAATGCGTGCCTTATTTAAACTTTTAATAAGGTTTAGTGAATGAGGCCCCAAGTTCTTCATGGCATTTCTTACTGCTGTTTTAATTTCACCCACTAGGGGCACAGTTTTGCATGGGGACAGGTAAATTGATACAATCTGCTGTACCAGCTGAACATGAGAAGTTATGTTTGAAAGCCCTTTTGAGGCCACATGGTTGCTTCAAACCTCTGAGTTTTAAAAAGTCAGCAGAATGTGATGACTGAAATAGAAAAGAACATACAAAAATTATTCTAAACATGAAACAGAATACATTAGTTGGCATTTCAGACCCCTACAAAGTTGCTATTAAATAGTTCCACTTAGCTTTATAAAGCAATTGTATCTCAAGAGGCCTCAGTTCAGGTCTCAAGTAAAATAAGTTAGATGGTCTCAATTTAGCCCCCAATGGATTATAGTCTGAATCCTCATACCACTACACAAGCAGCCTAGCACCCTCAACCTGAGAAAAGCCCAGGACTGCTGGTTTGTGCATATGGCTTGAGATGCACTTTCTGTGTGAAAAAAGTTTCTACTTCACCATGCCTGAATGTTTGTCCCTCACTAATAAATACAATAAAAAAAAATACCAAAGATACTTAAATTCATACAAACAAAAATGTATATATATATATATATATATATATATATATATATATATATATATATATATATATATACCTATGGATATAGTCCAGACGTATATTTTCATCGCCAGTCCTCGTTGCAACCACAGTCAGCAGTCCAATACTTGCCATCCCAAAGAAGATATTTAAAGCGGCATATATCTGGTGGAAGACAAACATACCGTTATTAAAAAACTACATTAAAAACACAACCTTAAACTGTTTAGTTAACAATAAAATATGAGAATAAAAATATAAAAACAAACTGATATTCTGTAGCCACACCTCTCAACATTGTTCCCAATTGGTAAGGGACCAGGGATGAGGGGCCTATGTCAGTCCTTATGTAATAGTTTGTAGATACATTGCACAGTGTTAGAGAGGTGGCAAATAAATGAATAGATAAATAGTTGTGTATATGCAACTTATTTTATTATACTACTGAATTGATTGTATTAGCATTTTTTCAAGAGGTAGAACTACATATCCATGTTAATTTATTTTTTAAATAATATATTATTTAATGGTCTTTTAAACTTATTTATGCTAAAATAACACATTACTAGGGTTTTAACTTTTTGTTAAAATTGTATTTAAATACTAGTTTTCCTTAAGTTAATAAGCCAGCTGTATCTCACAATCATGTTTTAGGTTATATTGACTCCTGGCTTTCCTTTCTGGTGGTCCCTTTAAAAAAAAAAAAAGATATAGTTTTTTTTTTTCTCCCTTAGTAGTGTCCAATTCTTTTGTTTAGCTCAGCTCACTGCTACCAACCCTTCCTCCCCTGGGCAGTGCTCGGCCCATTGTATGCTCCCGTCCTTGGTCCCAAAGGAATAGCCTGGACTTGACCTTGCAAAGTCCAGACTATAAGGCACATCCTCCACTCTTTGCGAGTGCTTTTACTGGATGTGCCACTCTGGTGCCCCTCAAACAGGTTGTCTTTTTTTTTTCACCTGTACAATGTCAAATGTACTTTGAAAGTCTCTCTCATGTTTATATTCTCTATACTGACCTGACAACCAGTGTACCCAAACTTCCAGCTGCCATGCAGGTCTGAGGCTGCAGACATAGGATAGCCAATCCCACTGATGCCAATGTCAGTGAAAGCAAGATTGATAATGATGACATTTGTTGCTGTTCGTAGCTCCTTGAACTTGACAAACATGGCTAGCACCAATATGTTGCTAAGCAGACTTACAACTCCTGAAAACAAAGTGAATGTAACCATAAGAAAACATAATGATCATATCAGCCTAGATGGACTTCAGTTTTACTCAGTCCATCAATTCAAAGTATAATTTGACATAAAGGGCAGCGACAATACATTTACTTTTTTATCTTCATAATTCAGTGAGTCAGTCAGCCATGGAATTTTTTACTGAGTATACTGCCCAAGAATGACACATGCAAAGTTAATGCAACTATACACAAGTTTATGCATATGTGTGGAGTTGCACTATAGCTTGTAGATCATTGTATTTGCTATTTTAAAATTAGAGGTCAGTCCTACAAGTCAATTATGAAGCTATTAAAAAAAAAATCCAAAATGAGTTTACCTGCTGTTATCAAGTAAGTTGCAACTATGTTGTGCTCCGTCTGTGAGAAAACAGAATGTCCCTGGTATTCATCACCTCTATCTGAAGAGTTGGATGATTCATCTTCTGCTAACTTGGTTACAAGAATCCGAGAAATGTTCTCCATTGCAAATTTTTATATATATAGATATAGATATATATATATATATTATATTATATTATACAGCCCACCAGTGCAGAGCAGTACAGGCATTCAGAAATCAGATCAAACTGTTGGAATCTACACAGTTACAATGAAAAAAAAAAAAACAGAATTAAGAAGAAAAAAATGGGAACATAAGAAGGGATTTGATGTCACATGCCATCTTTTCATGCCTAATCACAAAACAAAAACCATTCAGAGGTTTAGAAAAACAGTAGCCCCTATTCTTTCAGCAGTGACAGAAGCTTAAAAAAAAAAAAACACACACACACAGAGGTCGCTTGGGGGCACTTGAACACATACGTTAGTAACATACATTTCCGCAGTTAAGGAACATTCGTGTAAGTTTTTAGCAATGCTAACAGAAACCTGAATTCAAAACCATTTGTATTTAAGTTTCTTTTAGTATTTCTAATTTGTGCGCTATTGAGTGTTTAATAGTTATGGAAAAGATGTAAGGCTGTGAAAATGAATATCCGCAGTACAGCTCATTTATTCACTGCTACGGTTCTCCCATTTTAATGCAATTAGCCATTAAACAAGAGCTGCTTTCATCAAATGCAGTCATGGATTAGGGATTAGTCAATGTCTTTGTAAAATGCTGCATGTACTTTGTAGTCTGAAACTATCCAGCACAATAAAAAAAAAAAAAAAAAAAAAAAAAAAAAAAAGATTTTTGAAGTTACACTTTTAGTTATAAAAAGAAAGCATCCCTGGTAGCCTGCTCCAATGGAAATGCCGTATCAGATTGAACAATTCATAAACACGAAGTAAAATGAAAAAAGACTGTAACACTGGTATTTAAATAGAATATTAAAAAAAAACAACACTGAAATGGTTAATGTTCACTGCACACCACCTGTAAAAGAACTTTATTAAGAGAACCAAAGCACATGGTCTGTAAAATTGATATGGCCAGAGGTTAAAGCAATGTGGTAGTGAAAGGGTTAATCTTAACTCACAGTCTATAAATAACCCTGTAAGTCACTGCCATGGTTTCTGACATAGAATGCTTTGACACAAGGTACTGGCAGCTTTGCAAAACACTGTAAAAAATAATAATAATAGTAATAATAAAAAAAAAAAAAACATTTCCTTTGTTTTGTACAACACTCACAATCAAACTTTACCTAAGGTCTCACAGAATACATATTTGTACCAAGTATGAAGCCAGAATCTCAAGACTTTAGTCGTCCAGAATGGAAAAATTCACATGACCTCAATATGTTGGCTACCTTAGGTCACAGGTTAAAGTGAAGGGTGACATTAGATTTTGCCCACATTTTCCACAACAGTGACAATTTTTTAAATGGTTTATAAAATATTAGCAGTAGATCAGGACTAACACCCAGAACTCAAACGTCAATAATTAATATTTTATTGATTATGCAACGTAAAGTAATTAACAAAAGCCTTAAACCTGGAATGCTGGAAGGGACAATAGACTCCCCTAACGGATACTACCAACGTTAAAAGGGTGGAATGGGGAGGTGGAGGGGTACAAATGAATCAAACACAACAGAAGGATAAGTTACCAGTCTATTTATATTTCTCTAATAATTGGATATAATGTGGGCAGTCCTTTCTTCCCAAACCTACACTTTTAAACTGAATTAAGTGCTGTGATGGCAGGTTGACAAACTTCACTTTACAGCGATGCTTAAACATTTTCATGACAGCTGGACATGTGGTTTTCCAGATACATGACACAAATGCAAGTGTGGCATACAGATTGGAGGATGTATGGCCACTCCCCGAGAGCTGAAGAATCTGACACTTTCAATAACTTAAACTAAAATGAGAATACCAAGTTCCATGGCAAACAAATATATAAGCTACAGATGGATGGATGGATAGATGAACAGACACACCCATATTCAGAATGTGATAACCACTCGGCTGCTTATCTCGCGATTTCCACGTGGAGCTCATGCAAGTCCAAATTTGTCGCTCCCATAATAGCGTGTGTGGCTTATAAGTGCATCTGCAAAGTTTAACATGTCTTCAAAGAAAAAGTAATAGAACTGTATTGTAAAAGTGTATGACATTTTAATTCTTACTGGCAGATGGCAGCAGTCCCTAAGAAATATGCTTGACAGCTGAGAATGAAAAATAGATGCCTGTGTATCTAGAGAATAAAACAAGATTTCTTTATTTATTTGTTGGTGTTACAGGCTGTAAGGAAGCCTGGTCAGGTTCACAAATAATACAAATAACACTATACACATGTGCCTGAAGCTAGGGAAGATACTGTATATGATGTGACTGAAAATTTGCTTCAAGTTTTGTGATGTTCACTACCGGTCAAGTTTTAGAACACCCCCATTTTTCCAGTTTTTATTGAAATTTAAGCAGTTCAAGTCCAGTGAATAACCTGAAATGGTACAAAGGTAAGAGGTAAAATGCCAGAGGTTAAAAAAAAAAGTTTAGGTTACCAAAAACTGAACAATAATGTACATTTCTGAGTTATACAGAAAGGCCTTTTTCAGGGAACAAGTAATGGGTTAACAACTTACAGCTGTACTTACAAACCCTGTCTGTATAAAAGCAGTGTTGGAACAGACTGCTACTACACCCTCTTAACCATTATTTGGACAGTACTATACTGCAGGAAGTAGTATATTGCTATTATAATGGTGAGAAAAAGGCAATTAACAAAGGAAGACAGAGACAGACCATTATAACCTTTAAAAGTGTAGGTCTTTCCTTTAGAGAAATTGCAAAGAAAGCCAAAGTGTCAGTGAGTAGTTCCCTACACCATCAAAAGGCACTTGGAAACTGGAGGAAACTCTGACAGGAAGAGGTCTGGTAGACCCAAAGCCACAACAGAATCAGAAGACAAGTTTAACTGAGAGTCAACAGCTTGCGTGATAGGCAGCTCACAGGACAACAGCTTCAAGCACAGCTTAACACTGGTCGAAGTAAGCAAGTCTCAGTTTCAACTGTGAAGAGAAGACTTCGAGCTGCAGGTTTGACAGGCCGAGTGGCAGTAAGAAAGCCATTGCTAAGATGGCAAAATAAGAAAAAGAGGCTTACCTGGGCCATGAAGCACTGCCAGTGGACTACTGAAGACTGGAAGAAGGTCTTATGGACCGAAGAATCAAAATTTGAAATCTTAGGTTTATCACGCAGGGTTTTTGTACGCCGTAGAGTAGGTGAAAGGATGGTTCCTCGGTGTGTGACACCAATTGTCTAACATGGAGGAGGAAGCGTGATGGTCTGGGACTCGCTGGATCCAGAGTCGGCGACTTGCACAGAGTGAGTGCCACCCTGAACCAAAATGGCTACCACAGCATTTTGCAGTGCCATGCAATGCCCTCTGGTATACTCCTAGTTGGTCAGGGGTTCATCCTACAGTAAGATAATGACCCAAAACATACCTCCAGGCTATGTTAGAACTACCTTAGAAGAAAAGAACAAGACAGTAGGCTTCAAATCATGGAATGGCCAGCACAGTCTCTAGACTTAAACCCTATCGAGCTGGTTTGGGATGAACTGGACAGAAGGGTGAAAGCAAAGCAACCTACAAGTGCAGCACATTTGTGGGAACTTCTGCAACAGTGTTGGGAAGAACTTTCCGAACAATATTTGATTTCCATTGTAGAAAGAATGCCACGAGTGTGTTCGGCTGTTATATCTGCAAAAGGTGGCTACTTTGAGTCAAAAATTTAGATTAAATGTTGTTAAACAAAACTATTCCGTGATTTCTTTTATATCTCCAATTGTTTATTTGTTTTATGCTTTAATTTCAAAGTACATTGAGACATTAAACTGCGTAAATTTCAATAAAAACTGGAAAAACGGAGGCGTTATAAAACTTTTGACCGGTAGTGTATATGTAGAAGATAATCACTGATGAGACTTTAAAGCGAGTCTGCTTTGAAATCTATCACACAAAAAATAATTTCTAAAGTGATATGTCTGCACAAGTATTATATTGTTGTTATAATGCTGCCATTGTAAAAAGGAATAAGTTATTTATATTTATATAAATGATGTTATGTTGTGATCTGTATTATAATGCTACAATTGTAAACATTGCTGTTATTTTGTTATTTAAGTTCTATTGAAATGCTGTATTTCTGTTATCAATCACAATAAAAAGTGTGTATTTAAAAATATAGCAAATTGTTTCGTAAACTGTCCAGATTGCTTATTTGAGGGCTAAATGAAAAATCTGCCAAAAAAAATAAATAAATAAAAGCACATTTAACATGGAAATTGCCAAAATAAATGGGCAGCTGGATGGTTAATATACAGTACACCCTCGCTAGAACAGCCTTCATTATAACAAACCTGGCCCCTGGACCGCAAATAAAAAATAAAGAATATAAACACACACTGTCAATATCCCGGTCTATATACCTCTGCAGTGAAGACTTTTATTTGTCTCAAAAAGCATGCGCTGTGTAACTATGCCTCCTAAACAAAGACAACGCAGGAAACTATATTTGAAAAAAAAGGAGTAACGCAGGCATATATCTCTCTGTTGTGAATATAGGTTATTTTTTTACTTTTTTTTTTTTTTTTTTTTTTTTTTTTATAACTTGTTCAGCAACCACGCGTCAAAGCAAAATTGATTAAAGAAAAAACAACCAGCCTTTCATGTCGGGATGATTTGGAATAAAAGTTCAGGATCTTTGCTTTATGTAAGTTACTGCGTTTTAATTACTTAACGAATTGGATAAAGCAAAGGCAGAATACTGCATACATGAGAAACAGGTACATGTAATTCTACTTTTATTCACAATCTCATCTCATTAACTTACTCCAATAGTTCATCCCTCATTTTGATTGTCCTTTCGCTATAACAAACCCCTTGATATAAAGAGCAAAAAGCTGGACCCCAACAGCTTTGTTATAGGGAGGGTGTACTATACCAAATTTCACAACAGTTGAATAAGTGGTCATCCAGAAAAATGTGAAGTGTGTCAGAAGTACCTATGGGGCTAAATGTACTACAAGAACAAACGTCTTAATGGGTGGGTTTATTGTTTTAGATCCCAGTACAGTACAAATAGTAAATATTGCCAATATAATTCCAGGTAAAACTTACTTCAGAAAGGAACTTGAAAAAACTAAGTTATATACAATGCTTTAGAAATTTGACCAAAATGGGACCTGAAATGGTACTTCCTAACATCACAGATTGCGATATGCAGAACGGTTTCAATTAAAAATACATTTAAAAAAAAAAAAAGGAGACTACAACCAAAAATAAAACCAGATTAAAAAAAAAAAAAAAATTATGTTTAAAAAATCGTAAAAAAAGTCACAGTTATCCCAAAACACTTAATAACACAGGCATCCCTGATTGGACTGCTCATACAAAGTGTGAAAGTAAAAAAGCAGTTTAAAATAGTTTTTGGTCACCGTCTCTAATAGTAAAACACTTTCTCTTAAATATCAAGAAACCAACAAATGAGCTGCAGCCTCGTTGATGCCAAACAGCTGATGCAGAAACTGGAACCATAACAGTGCAGGTCTCACTTCCCATTTTCATCACCTTCCACCTAGGAGTTAAGAAAATGCATATTTAGATACCTACTAGTACAATAATCAGGTGAACAGACATATTTACTAAATATTGGTCTAGAACAGCTTCAATACAGTATTATACAAATCTATGTATCAAGACCATCCTTCTACTAAGACCACACTTTGGTGGTCTGTTGACTGGCCTTTACATAAGGTTTACTATTGCCATTACATCCTATATGTTTCAGGCTTGAATGTTTTGCTGAAGCATCTGTGTAAAAAGAAGTGCTGGGATGAACACGGGATTCTAATGTTCGGATAGTCGCCCATTTAAATATTTGTTCATTTTTTAAAAAGTAATAAAAACCATTATTGCTGTGAACGCAGGCACAGTGCATAGCAGGGGGCGTGGCCCTGAACCCTGTGTGTGCCTTTACTTTACAACAAGACCTTATAATATGTAACATGTTAAAATAGAAAAATATCCCAGGAGTAAAGAATAAGTTGTGTAAGGCTTACTTTGCCCCAGTGAATTAACTACAAAACAAAGGATGCCAAATAGCAGTTCAAGTTAAATGTTTATTTATTCCCGAAATAAATAGTACATAAATTTGACAATGCATTTTATGTATTTATTTTTTCATTCCTTACTATTTCTTCACAGTAAAACAGTGGCCCTAGACACGTTTTCATAAAGTAATAACATGATGTTTACTTGTGCCTTTTCGAAGCTGAACAAGCAAATGAAAACTGAAATTTAACATTTAAAACACTTCAAATAAAATAAAACGTGGAAATGGCGTTGTAAAGTGAAGGGGGGGGGCACACAACATTTTGGTTCTCTTATTACATTCCACATAAAGTCACAACAAAAAATATATAATATATACAATCTACATAAAAATCACTACACAGCACTTTCTGGAAGTTGGGTACTGTTTAAACAAGGCATTTCAGAATGACATGCTTGTTTTTTTTTCCCCATGAGATTCTGGTATGCCAAAGCAGCACAACACATTTTTGACCCAGGTGGCTTTCCATAGAGATCGCTAGGCATGCACGCGCATAATCTGTTTACTTTTTGCTGTCTAAAACTTTTAAATAGAGGCTCAAGAGCTGCTGTGTTTTTTTTTTTTTTTTTTTTTTTTTTTAAATAAAATATCTATATCAATCAATCAATCAATATCAAATCACACAGAGCCGTTTCATTTGCCTTTTTTTTTTTTGTAAATAGACATATCTATATCAATCAATCAATCAATATCACATCACACAGAGCCGTTTCATTTGCTTTTTTTTTTTTTTTTTAAACTGTCGCATAAATTCTGGTGAGATGGTAAATAAGTGCATTCTATTTTTGTCATGCGATTTGTAGCAAATAGAAACATCTTGTTTTTGCATCCGAACACGTCAAAAAATATTTGTTCGAATATCTGGATATTTGTCCCAGCACTAGTAAATATCAAAGTATTTCTGTAGTTTTACATGTTGATGACCAGCTTTGCAAGTGCACTGACATTTACCATACAATAAGAATCACAGTGCCCAAAGATTAGGCGTTTTACTAGAAATGTGACTAGGCATGCCAGTAATCTCTTTTTAAAGTCTTTGTAGTAAGACTTTTGGAACAAATGAATGGGTGTATTAAATTATTACATCAGGGATAGACACAAGAATTCACCCATTGCAGGTGTATGCCATGAGCTCAGGTGTGAACAAAACTCATGAGGGAAAACTAAACTGAAAACACATTGTCTTTAAGTCGCAATCCGGCAGTGTGAAAATATTCGTATTAACAAAGCAGTGCAACACCGCTTCTGTTTTCAATGGTGGATGATGCACTAAAGGTACCAGTGTGACCAGATTAGCTGCTTTACACTCACCTCTGAAACCTCGGCCACCTCCTCCTCCTCCTCCTCCTCTCCCTCCTCTAAAGCCTCCTCTAAAGCCTCCTCCACCACCTCGACCACCCCGGAAACCACCTGAGAAAACACCACATTACAGGCTATGGTTACAAGCATGGTCAAAACGCAGATCTTCAGGCTGTTGCAATCACCTACTGTTATCTACTACGACAATAGGTAAATGCAACAGACACTGGGAATCCATACATTACCTGTGGCTGTTGTCATTGCATTAATTCCCCTACTGCCTACCGCTGTTGTTACTACACAAACTATTATATATATTACAATTCTGCACTGTATAAATTACTATTATGTTTTCACCTTTTAGACTATTTATTAAAGCGAGTAGTTTTTCCATAGGTAAAGTACATTTGATTTACACACTGCAATGAACTTGTGAATGTATCAAAATTAAAAGCATTATCATCACTTTAACCCAGGACCATTCAGAACAGTCCAACATACTGAGTACTAGACCGTCTTTACGAGGCCGATGCAAGACTGGCCTAGTTACCAATCTGGGTTTTCCATTTAAAAAGTATAAACCGCCTCTGTTGCAAATCAAATCATTTGTTTAAACAATGGAGCTCCTTAAAAACAGCCTTAAAGAACACCTGCTGTACTTTCTAGCAGCTGTTTGTTTCTGTCCTCTTACCTCCACGACCCCCTCGTCCGCCTCCACCCCAGTCTCCTCGGCCACCTCTGCCACCCCTCCCCCTGCCTCTTGGAGGACCCTTCTCACCCGGCGGTCTAGGCAGGAACCGCTGCAGGGGAAGCAACTTCGCTGGGTCTATATAGAACTGCAAATAAATATCTGTGTTAATAACAACACACACATCCAAACCAGCACAGCAGTACAGAAAAAATAACATGCAAGTTACAAACTGCAAGAATTTCCTGTAAAAATGTTATAGCCTAAATGGTGTTCACACTTCAAAAATAATAAATCAAGATCAGGCTGCTTCAGCTCTTAACTGGTTATTCCAAAGAGTAATACAGACAGTAAATCAATAAGAAACAATCCCGATCCAGCAATGCATCCTTAGGCAAGCCTTTCTCTTTGAAAATAAGTTCAGCTCTAACTGACCTTCTGTAATTTCTTGAATGAAGACGCCTTCATATTTTCTGAGAGTTTGACTGAAAAGTACTGCATTTTGAGTTAAGGAAATCAATTATTTTAAATGCAAGTGTAACATTTAGATTAATTTCACAGCTTTAAAGTTTCTAAAAAAATAAGCATGCACCAACTCCAGTGCTTATATACACAATGAAGAAATACTAAAAGAAAGTAGAACAATTACTTGACAAATGTTTCAACTGAATGCATAAATAAAGACTCCTACTCAAACGTTTGTCATTTACAAAATTGACAGAGAAAACACAGATTTATTTCTGCACATCTCGATTGTTTTATTTGTATGGCTGGACAACCTACAATATAGCTACAGTTGAATGACCAACAGCATATCTATGAAGGACATTTGAGTAGTTTCAGACCCAGATAAGCACTTAAATCTTAAAATGACAATATATAGGTATGGCAGTCCATAACTAGTGCTAACCAGGGTGTGTGAAACTATCTTCTGGTGGTATACAGCACGTACTTCCATTACATAATATAGTTTTCCTTATGATTCGTTGTGTTGCTTTACATGTAAAAAAACAAAAAAAAACACTTAATCTGGAGGGTTACAAAGATGATCAGCAATTAGGCCCCTGTAATGGAGATTATTATGTTTTTATTTTTCTTTTTTTGAAAGGATACAAAACACCTGAGCTGTCCAAATATTTCGTCCACCTTTCCGATCTGTTCCTTATTTTCCAAATAAACTGGAGCATTGAAGTAAGGAACTTTGTTCTCTTCTGCAGTGCACTTGCATACAATGTCATCTTCACAGGGGTGCATGAACTCTCCTAATCCTGGGGCAATTTAAAAGAAAAAATAAATTAGAAACAGCCACACTAAGCTAGGAAAGGGATAAACCTCAAATCCATGAGCCAGTGACATTGGGTAAGACATTTAACCTTCAGCCCAAGTCTCAAGGAAAGCAGTACTAACTGGTCAAACGCAGGAGGCTGGTGTGGTAAACAAGCTAGTACAGCACAGCTGGTATGAAAAGTAATTCCTTCCTTACCCACTACGTACTCTGGAGGCCCATAGTCCTGTCTGAAGCCCCCACCACCACCCCGGCCTCCATAGCCGCCTCCTCTGCCGCCAAATCCACCTCGGCCACCAAATCCACCTCGGCCTCCACCACCACCTCGACTGAAGCCACCTCCCCTTCCACCGCCGCCTCGGAAAGACATCTCGTCCTTAAACACAGAAACTGAAAGGAAGAGACAACAGTCCTTAATAAGGATTAGAATTAAGCATGCATAGATCTGTAGAGGTGGTTATTCATGATCTGATGTACAGTGGGAGAATACTTAAATTAACTTAAACAATATGGCCAACTTGACATCACAGTTCAGATGGGGCATCTATGCATCACCACAACCAATGATTCATATATATATTCATATATATATATATTATATATATATATATATAAACACACACACACACACACTCTCTAAGATTTGAAATTAAAGAATATATTGTTTCTGCCTGGAGTATTCTGAACAGGTCTTGTGTTTGTTTTCCTCAATATGAAGACACTGCTGTTACCGTTTAAATATGCTTCCCTTTCAATTCGAATGGCAACCATTACCGAACGGGAAGAGCCTCACTGACCGTCAATCTCCGAGCAAATATACAAAAGCTGCCCTATCAGGGCCCTGCTGTGAGGGGGAAGTCCCACCCACCTCCTACTGAAGAGGGACGTCCTCACAGTAGCACATTGCCATTTTCTCTCTGATCTCTCAGAGACAGGCCATACACTGCTTTTGCTTTTAGTACAGAATTTGGCTAATTTGTTGGATTTATCCGCAAATTAAAGATTAATTCATGGTAAAAGAGTGCCTTTGCTTTATTCTTGCATCAGTTTTCTGGCTAGAGCTGGTTTCGACCCCTCTGAAGAGATTAACGAGCGGCCATTGCTCTTTTCACTACACGAGGCCCTATGTAGTTGTTACACTGTGTGAGAGCTGTTGTGGTGCTGTAAGGAGACGCCCGCTATGCCGACTTAATCAGCCACAGCGACCACAAAAAAAAAAAAAAAAAAAACAGCTTGGGCCAAGCGCCCCTCTTAATCCTCGGGCTTTCCTAGCGCAGCTGCCCTTGCCCTCGGCATCCAGGACAACAGGGAGCTCTCACGCTCATCTGGGTCACCCTCCCGTACCCCACCACCGGTACAGAGGAGCAGACACCTCTCAAGGGAGGCGAGATGGTCACTGCAGAGGCGGTACCACTCGAGGAGACACTTACCAGGGGACAGGTGGGCGGGACTTCCCCCTCACAGCAGGGGGCTGATAGGTCAGCTTTTGTATATTTGCTCAGAGATTGACGGTCAGAGAGGCTCTTCCGTTCTGTAATGGTTGTCATTCTCTTTCAGGGAACCAGGGTTATGGTAATAACCTAACATTTTTTTCCTTTTCTTTTTTAACACTGGATCTGTGCAAATTAAATCCAAGTGCAAATGATGTCGCTATTACTTAAAAGTATTTTTTCCGTTAATAAATGTTTATAAATAATTATAGTTGAAATGTATAATGATCCAAAAATATAGCGCATTCGGAACACGATAGAGCCAGAGGATTTCACTGAGGCTGCGCTCGTTTACCACTACATTCAAACCACTTTAAAACTATTAGTATGGGCTAAGCAAACACAGAGACAAACTAACCAGCTGACTAATGATACACACATTACATGACACAATAAGTGTTGACAACAAATATGCCTGTTTTGTTTTGTAACATAATAGGCACTGCATTAATTGTAAGAGTTTTTTGGCGCTATATATATATATATATATATATATATATATATATATATATATATATATACACACACACACACATATTTTCAATACTGTCTATTAACAATGTAGTTGTACAATATTATTGTTGTATAACAATTTAAAACAATATAAATCTATAAACAAAGTAGTGTATTCTAACACATTTCAGTAAATGGACATCTCATTCTTAAATCAGTGGTCTCCAAAGTCGTATGTGGAACTATGTATTTGTTGTTTTAAACCAGTGGCACAGCTTTGATTGAGTACCACACGTCTTATGTTGATACAGCAAGATTGCAGGAAGCTAATGCCAAACTGCACGTCTCACATACAGATGCGCACACCACACAGCTACTGGTGGTTCTATTTATTTTTTTAACATAACTAAAATCCGAGTGTCCTCGTGGTGCAGTAACACGCGGGTATCGTAGTCATAACTTACAACAAAAACAGTACAAAAACATATATATATATATATATATATATAATATATATATATATATACACACACACACACACACACACACACACACACACACACACACACACACACACACATACATTAAGCAGCTAGACACATTAATTCATTACATTTTGTACAAGTACTGATGTTAGTGATGTCTAGGAAATATTCCAACACTTGCAAAACTGAAGTCAGTGGAGATATCAGGCTGTCGTGTGTTTTCATGGCTCCTACAGTTACACAATTCTTGTAAAGCCGTTTTATTTATTTAAAAAAAAAAAAAAAAACACCACCATCATAATTAAATATATAAAGATGTATTTTATCTTACCTTATTGACCAGAGAACTGCTTACTTCCCCAGCCGGAGGTTCTGTTGCGATACCAGAGCACACGTGGTGGGCTGCTTACCTCAATCTGCCGTAAACTAGGCAGCTACCATACAACGAATTCGTAGTGTCGTAAAATTGGAACATTAATGTTACGAAAAATATACGCAATACGTTTTGTATTTTATGCAGATGTATTTGCTGATTAATATGAAATATCTATTCGATTTCTTCATTAGGTAATGTTTGTTTAAATCGGTTACATTGTTTTTGCAGCACTTTACGACAGTGCCCTTGTGTTGTAGCCGCTTTTGCGATGCAGATGCAAGTCGGTTGCTGGCACAGCATATCCTTGGAGTAGTCGCCAGATGGAACTCGGAATTTTATTATAAAATCACTAAAAACTGTGGAAGTACAAACCTATGGGAATTGGGGAAAGGGAAAAAGAGAGGAAGAAACTAATGTTAATAAATGATAATTTATACAGGATTGGGAGTCATGAGAATGTTGTCTTGTACATGTTTTGCACAGAGTGCCCGGAGTTGTCTATAAGAATTGTCAGTATTTAAGAATGTTTATTTCATCTGGCTTCGATCGCTGTCTCTCCATCAGGGCCATTCTGTACAGAAATGTGTACAGAAATTGAATAGGTATTTCAATAGTAACTAGCTTGCTTCAATTTCTGCTTTAAGCTCTATTTGGTGCTGAAAGGTTTTTGTTATGTATTAAAATAGTATTCTGCCCTTATCATACCAATTTGTGTTTCATTGTGTACCTTTGATATTATATAACATACAATAAAAACGTTTGATATTATTCTAAAATGGCAGTGGTCTCTACAACTCAATCAGTTGTCCCCATTTCTTGAAACGTTGTTTTTCTTTTTCTGATTTAATTATAGGGTGAACTTGGTTTCGCCTTTGCCGTGTTCATAAATTAAAAGACAACAATGAATAAACTATTTTAATAAAGACAATAATTAATAAACTATTTTAATATTTGAAACAAACTATTACAAAAACATGGATAGTAATGCAGTTTGCCACTTGAAATGACTCGTGTTTTCCCCAGAAACCGCATAAATTATATATATATATATATAGAGAGAGAGAGAGAGAGAGAGAGAGAGAGAGAGAGAGAGAGAGAGAGAGATTATTATTATTGATGTCTATATATGGAAAATATTTGGTATTTGCAACAAAAAAATGGTCACAGAAACCACCCTGTACCTTGCCTCAATATCTAGGAGTTATTAAAGTAAAATTACAAACAGACCTACAATCAGTTTTTATCAATGTCTTCTCAAGACCATCTGACAGAATTTAACTACAGTAGTTCAATTTTAGTAGCACTTCCAAGATGCTACTTCCATAGTATTATATTTCAGACTTAAGTGATTTCCAAGTTTATACTCATGGCAAGGCTCACGCTGGCATCTATATATATACTTATATATATATATATATATATATATATATATATATATATATATATATATATATTTGCGAAATTTGCTTTAATTGTCAGAACTTGATTGGCTGGGTGAGTGTTGCTAGTGTCTTGGGCAGTACTGCTGCTTGTGTTTTTGGATAAGAGATATTTGATGGGAAGATTTGTAATGGCTAAAGCCTGAGGCGTCCTGAAAATTATGGTGCAACTATTTTATTTTTTTTTATTTTTTTTTAATGAGTTGATTTTGTCTAAAATGTAACCTTGCTTTTCTCCCCCTTCTCTTATTCCAGGATGTGACATTTCTTTTGTTCTCTGAGAATACCCCTACCTGGATATCCTTAGTCCCGGGATCTAGGCAACTTTAAGGAGAGTACAACCAACAACAGATGACTATGGCTGAGTTTACAGTGAGTGCTTGGGTGTCAAACGAGCCAAGAGGATGCATATCTACACATCTCCTATTTAATCCAGATCCTCTTCATCTGTGTGAAAGGGACAATTTCTTACTCCAGCTAGCTGGGTAGAGATCGTATTTTGGTTGTATATACGGTTTTTGGTTTGAAAGTTTTCCATTCAGTTTGTGGACATGTATAAATCTGGTTAAACTGGTTACAACTTCATTGTATTGCCTTAAGAAAAAGAAAAAAATCTTAATTTGTCATTTCGGTATTTCTGCTCAATGTGCATGTGAAAATGTGAAGTGGATTGATGTCTTCATCCCTGGATTGATGCACTCAAATTGTGATAAAGAATATACTTTTCAGGTTAAATCAGATATGTGATTCGCCAATATGCGACCCACTTGCATATACCTCCATATTATGATACACTTAATAACTTGTTCTAATGAATAATTCAAGTTTCATCACAGTTGGTTAAGCGATTATATGCAAGTTTGATATACAGTATATTTACTGTGTACTGAGAAGTGTTACCAAAGAACTGGAGGTCTTACCACTCTCCTCTGAAGCACTTGGCCTAGTTTCAGCAGTATTAAACCTGCTTTTATCTCAATTTATAAAAATGATAGAATTATTTAATAGAAATAATAATAATCATGTATCAGATAATGTCTGGTGCTGTCTGTTAATGTACAGTTTTGTTAAGTTATAATATGCAGCTCCTTATTATAATGCAGATAAAATAGTAAAGAGAAGGTAGCACCATTACTATTTTAGTGTTTCCACTGAGCTTCTTAATTGTTTGCAAAAATAAACTAAAATAACTTGTAAGTTTAAAATATTTCTTTTGAATTGTATAATATTTCTGATACAGCTTCAAAAGTCTCTTCAGCTTTGCCCTTCCAAATGCTTAGCCAGAAGTTGCTGGCTATGCTATTACTCTGCATTTCTGTGCATGCACCACAATACTGTGCTGCATTTTTCATAATTGTGTATTATTCATAGTTTGACAGTGTTGTCATTTTTTTCAAGACACCCTGGTCAAAAGTACAACTTTGATGCATTTTTTTAACATGTCAAAAAACGAAAATTTGACAGGGCTGCATTGACTCAGGAAAGATATTATATGATATTTTAATAGCATTAAATTAATGTGCATGAGTGCCAAGCCATTCTGGGGTGCTAGGTAATGAACTCTCCCACTCCCTCTATGCCAGGCAGAAATAAATGCAATAACTAAAAAAAAAAAACATTATGGAATTATAACAAAATCAATGGGAACACAATCATAAGGGGAGGTTTTATTACAACATACAGCCAAAGGTCAGGTTAGGGAGTGAAACATCTAGAGGGGAATTGAACAGGGCGAAAGAAACTATAATGAACAGATTGAGAATTGGACATACAGCATTGAGTCAGCATCTGTTTAGAATAGGGAAACATGTAGATGGATTATGTGGAGACTGTCAAAGGTTAAAAACCGTACAAAATTAGAATGTAATAAATTCAAATCAGTTGAAGTCATTAGAGGTGGATCATGTATCAATACACGGTAAATTGAATGAGGGGAGGGGAAAAAAAACGGGAAAGAAAAACATTACAGTACATAATGACTACTGGGAAATGTGGATGAAGACATTGTATAACGGCGTTAGAGGGCGCTAATCATCTGTTATTAGTTGGCATACGCCAACTTCCTCTAATCAGAAGAAGTAGTATCTTGGGAAATGAAACTGGTTTATATTCGTGATAATACTGTAAAACTTGGAACCTCCCACAACTCTATTCTTTAGTATAGTTGCCCATCCCTTCCCCATTTTACCGGAAAGCAGAGGACAGAGGAAGCTCTCGTCAAAATAAGGTCAGTAAGAAGCACTTCCTGTTGTGTCTAAGTGTCATGTGATATTTTGGTTGAAACCTGACAGGAACAAAGACAGGTAACGTTATATTCGCCAGACAAAACAAAAAAACTTAGATCGATTTAGGTAAGACATGTTTAGTTTTAAAATGTCATTAATTAAATGCTTTACTGTTGTGAATGGAGCTTCCCTGTTCAAGAAACATGTTTTAAAGTTGTAATCGTTAAAATATTTGAGGCATTACACTAATTCGTGTGTGATTAGGCCTAAATGTTTACTTTAATCGTGTGATATATAGCCTAAATGTAGCTTACTTTAATCGATATATATATATATATATATATATCTATTATATCGCCTAAAATTATTTTTTAGGTCTAAGATTGGCGTTTGATAAAAGCGTCGGACAATATGGCTATGGCATGATGTAAGATCTATTGTTTTTACTAATGTATACATGTAAAGGTATTACATTCTCTTGTGTGTACTTTAGTAATTTAATTAAAACTGCTATCTAATATGACTGCCAGAAATTTACAGTATAAAGTAAAGTAACAATTAAAACTTGTTAACTTAACTAGTTTTAAACCAGAGTGCATAATAGCGTATATAAGTATATATATATATATATATATATATATATATATATATATATATATATATATATATATATATAATTACGTGCATTGCATTAACTATTACTACAGTTATACAAAGTGCAAAGTACAACAGCCACAAATTAAATATACAGGTTATTTGTTTTGATAAAACTTAGTGAGAAGCCGCATTTAGGAAAGTAATAAAATGTAATACAGTATAAATAATACTATAAAGTGCATATTTACTGTTCGCGATCATCATGTCAAGGCATCCGAGGACGCTTCACAGTTATAATTTTAAAGGTCCCTAATGAGCCTGTGGTAAAAACCGTTCAAGCTCTACCTTAACTGAGGTGACGTTAAGGTTGGTGCAGTTCGAGGTCTGTGAAACCAGCCAACGAATCTCATTAGGTGTCTTGTTTTTTTTTTTTTCTTGACAGGACCTAAAAAGGTATCTTTATAAACAGTTGCCAAGGTAGGTTGGCTTTGGCTTTTTAGAGTGCACAATTCTAGGATGAAATACAAAATATGACCCTTGTTCAGTTGTAATATATAGGCCTACAACAGACTAAAAACAACCGTATATACTGTAATTATTCGGACTTCTGGCTGGTTTCCCATGATTAGTGGGCCCATATTGAGAGCTAGGTAGTGCAAGATTAGTGCTGACTGGGGTATGTGAGTTCGGCTGTTATTATACAATGAACAGTACCTGTGAGCCACATCAACAGATTTGTTCCCAGAATTATTCAAGTCTTTACTGTATTTTATTATTATCCACAATAGTATATTCTAGTGATCCAAATTACATTTTTTCTTTCCCTTTATTTGCATAGCGTTGAAGGTCTTCATGCCATTGTGGTTTCCGATAGAGACGGTGTTCCAGTAATTAAAGGTACATTTACCAATGAAGTGTTCATTTAAAAGCAACATTTTACATGTAGCTAAGGTAATTGTCCTGGAATTGCTTTATTTAGGCTGTTTTTACTGTTGATTGTGTTGTACTTGCTGTCCTTTCAGGAAGTTTGTGAAGCCTTGCTTTCAGTCTAAAAAATATTCACTTCTGGCCAATGCCACAGTAAAAGTCGAGTGCTGCCTTACAGCATGAGTTTCAAGCTATTAGAACATTATATTGTGCAAATAAAAATGACCTTGTTTAATCTCAGTTAGGTTGGTTATTTTTAATGATCTTTTGTCTGTGTGCATGTGTCTGTAAACAATTACATTTTCCACTTGCCTTTGTGTTCTGCATTGAAACAGTCTACTCAGACACTGACACAGGTGTATTCTTTCCCTAGTTGCTAATGACAATGCTCCTGAGTATGCTCTCAGACCTGGATTCCTCTCCACCTTTGCACTGGCAACAGACCAAGGCAGTAAGCTTGGTCTCTCTAAAAACAAGACTATCATCTGCTACTACAACACGTACCAGGTAATGACATCACCAAACTTGACTACATGCCACATTGTGGACAGTGAGATTTAATACTGGCGTGTAACTTTTTACTTAAAATTTTCTTCCCCCTTAGATTGTACAGTTTAATCGATTGCCTTTGGTCATCAGCTTCATAGCAAGCAGCAGTGCAAACACAGGTATGTCTATACTCTACATATAAAGCCAGCATATATGTGGTGTTTCTTCACCTTTTGTTGTTGAAGATTTTTTCAGTCTATTAAAATACAAGTTTGACCCCCCTCCTCTCTTTTTTTGTTGTTTGACAGGATTGATTATAAACTTGGAAAAAGATCTTGTTCTGTTATTTGAGGAACTGCGCCAAGTCGTGGAAGTTTAAGAATGGATTCAGTGAATCTTTATAATGCATCATGTATTCATCATGGTATTCCAGTTTGTGTATTTCTTTCTAGCAGTATTCATCTGCAGCCATGATAGATTGCATTGAACTGTGGCACGGGAACTAAGAATGTAATTCCAGGGTTTATACTAGCTCAAGCAGTAATTACCTAAACATCCAGGGATGGAAATAAGACTCCTATTGCATAGCAGTTTCACCCATTCAGTCATTTGAATATGACCTTGATTTGCCAGAGTGTAAAGATAAGCTCAGTTGTGTCTTTAAACTCATAGTAAAACCAGGAGTGGATCAAACTGTTATGGGAGTCTTACTTCCATCCCAGACATCTGTCTCACACACTTCAGGCTGATTTTCCAAATTTAAGTTACTCAGAATGACAGTTGGAAACCTGTTAAAAATATAATCTATAAATATGATATTATTATGTTTTATATATATAGATATTTTATATAGATAATATGTATGTATATATATATGTGTATATATGTGTATGTGGTATATATATATATATATATATATATATATATATATATTATATATATATATATATATATATATATATATATATATATATTGTACATTACTGTAGTGTATACATTTGCATGTTGGATAGATATGTCCTTGTTGGCCTGACGTGTGCTCCCAGTGCCATTGCAAAAACTATATAAAATGCATGTACTGTGTTGAGGAAGTAGCTAATATATGTTGTGACCTTATTTTTTTCTGTCAGATAAATTTGAAATTTGAATATAACAGTAAACCTACTGTAGATAAGTAATTTCATTCAGTATAGAAAACATTTATATTTTTGTTTTGGACTGCAAGCTAGGATACATATCATAAACACTTTAAAAATCATCTAATCAAATATTGTGGGATACTTGGTATATTTGCCTTCCAAGTTTATTTCTGCTGAGTATGTATACCTGTATATATTCATATAAACCTTTTTGGGATATGCATACATTTAAATAAATAATCAAAGACTTTGAGCCACAAATGTGTTTATTTTACTGTGTTTTAACTTTATACCAGTGATGGTGAAATAATATTTTTTCATGGAGAAGTCGCTTGTATATAAAAGCACAGGATTTAATTTACAGAAGCCCCTCGGCTCTTCACCACTCTGGGTTGTCTCTGGTCTCAAACCAAGGGAATGTGCAAACACAGTAAACTGTTTGACATGGTAAATCTGTACCAATAGCTCAGACTCTACTGAGCAGTATACCACATTGTATATTATACTTACGGCTTTAGACTTTTATAATCTCTTTTAAGAATTCAATTGATACCTGTTAAGCTATTTAATTCAATTGATAGCTGTTATGCTATATATATGAGAAACAAGTTAATAGTAAAATTGCTTTAATTTACAGTTTTGTTTTGTTTTTCTGTGAAACAACAAAATGGGCTTTTAAATCGGCCAAGGCTTATTTTTTCATTTACAAGCAGAACCTACAAACGAGATTGCAACATGTTAATAAGTAAATGATCTTTATTAAAGCTATAATGAAAAAGAACGTATTTTATGCTGGACACACTTTATTACGATCGTTATGCGTAACTGTCTTTACATTAATAAAGATGAGTCGCATCTGCTTTGAAATGAAAAAGTAACACATTGTGATTGAGATACATGAATGGCTTAGCAGGAATCAATTACATTTTTAAAGGAGAGTATACAAGTCTGGGTAAAACACTGAAAATCAGAAGCCCTAATTAAACTGTACGATGCAGCATAGGTTGGGGGGGGGGGAAGGAAAAGAAACAAATGTGCTCTCAGTATTGTAGGTCAAATGCGAGTTCATTCTTCTGTGCTTGGATGCAATAAACCACTTCACCGTTAGGGGTCCCCGAGTAGCTCACCTGGTAGAAGCACAGCCGCATGGTATGCAGGGCGAGTCATACAGCGCAGGTTCTCATCCTGGCTGTGTGAAGCTGACACGTCTTCACTGGGGACTCCAAAGGGAGCGCCGCATTAGCCCAGGTGCTCCCATGGGTTAGGGAGGTTAAAACCAGCAGGGACTGTTTCTCCTCATCACCCAACAGCGAACCCTACTGGCCAGGCACTTGGTGAGCTGAGTGGACATGTGCAGGACTGGCCTTTGTTCTCCAGTGGTCGGTAGCTTGCTGACATCTGCTCTTGAGTTCCTGGGTGAAAAAGGAAGCCAGGTTGTTGTGGGATCAGTGGACGCTCACTGAAAATTCTGGTCTCCTGTGCCATGTGGGGAAAAGCGATTGGCATTCCAAATTGGGGAAAACACTATAATTGAACACAATAAAACCATTTTTAAAAAAACAAATCAGTCAGCTTGTGCATACAGTAAGTAATAAAAACCACAGAAACCTAAAATTAGATGTTAGCTCTTGAGACTGTGGAAATGCTACATGTTCAGCATTTATTTTTTACATTACCGGTAGCATTTCAACACAACACTTTAAAAGCAGAAATGCTAGTATACATTAAGGGGGTGCTGTAAATCGTATGTAGCAGCCATAAAAATGCGACATAAAGAGTGGTGTTCACCTGGCGTTCTGCACCCACTATCAAATTTGCATTTTGCCATCATTAATCCATTAAAATTATACCGAAATGCATTCAAATGAAGAAAATAGCAGGGAATTGGGTGGGATCTGGATACTAAGCGAGCGCAAATATTATAATGTGATGTAAGGATATGCGAGACTAGGGTGTGAACTATGCATCAGCTGTAGAGTCACTTACAACAATGTCTCACCCCAAAGACAGAGCACAAGGAGGTTAAGTGACTTGCTCAGGGTCACATAATGAGCCAGTGGCTGAGCTTGGATTTGGTTACAAGCTCATTATGAGCCAGTTACCTTTAATTGATTTGGAGGTGTGCATAAAATAGATGAACATCTTTTGTATTGTTTTAGACCCTTAGGGGGTGAAGTAAATATAGGCACAGTGTAAGAAAAAATCCATAATGGACTGGAACCGATTCCTTGCCATTACCTGGAATCTTGACAATGACAGAAAAAAAAGGCACTCCAGATTATGATAGGCTATTCCGACTGAGACCTCTGCTAGATAGCATTGTTACCTCCTGTAAAGCTTACTATCATCCGGGAAAAAAAACTTGTCCATAGATGAAAGGATGGTTGCTTCAAAATCAAGAATAGGAATGAATTAGAATATGAAAGATAAGTCTAGCAAATGGGGCTACAATCCTTTTGTTTTGGCAGATGCTAGTACTAGCTATACATGCAACTTTATCATCTATACTGGGAACTTTTTGATGCAGGGTAAGGGCTGAGATATCATTCAGCCATGTCTCTGATGTGAACAAGTTGTTTGGGACAGGGTTACAATTTATATTGTGACAATTTCTACAGTAGCTCACAGCTTAATCATGACCTATACAAAAATATATTTGGTGCTTGTGGGACAATCAGGGAAAACCGAAAAGGCTTCCCTTGCACAAAGGTCAACACTTTATAGGAAAAAACTGAGAGAGTCCTTCAGATGGATTAGGAGTGGGGAACTGCTGTTCATCAAATGGATGGATGCGAGGGAGGTTTCAGTATGCCTCACTATCCATAAAGCTTTTTCAGGTGACACAATCCAGAGACTACAAAGACTGGAAGATGGCTCTTGGCGAAAGAATGTGACAGTTTCAGCAGCAGTGAAAGATTACAACAAGCACATGGGTGGAGTGGATCTGTCAGACCAGCTGATTCAACATTACAGTGCCCATCATAAAACTATGAAATGGTACAAGACCTTTTTTCACCATTTTATTGACATTGCTGTTGTAAACCGCTTTTTGATTTACAAAGAGCTTCGTTAGCTAAAGGGACAGAAACCAAATACACAGAAGGAGTTCCTACAGATTCTGTGCAAAGAACGTGCTGGGAAGCAGCTCACAGAGGCTTCAACCTCAGAAACACACAGACACACAGTGTTTCTTGTGTAAAAACACAACACCGGCCAGAACCCACTGCAGACAGCGATGTTGAACAATCACAAAAAGCCACTGCCGGAAGAAAGTATTGTGAACTGTGCAAGCAAAATTGACTTCTTTCCAAAACTCCTTGGAAGTGCTGAGCAGGTGGGGTGGCTTTGTATTTCATTATAGATAGGAACTGTTTTTTGAAGTGGCACCAGTCATTTTGGTTAGGCCTATAGACAAAAAAAAGAGGTATGGATTGGATGATTTTTTTGTAAATAGTTTTATAAATAAACAATTTGCAATTTTTTTTTTCTTTTTACCAGATGTTCCTTAGATATTGGAGTTTTATTGTAAATAGTTATATTTGAGCTGGCATTTCTAAACCTAACCCCCAAAAAATATATAAACAAGAAATTAACATTTTTTCTAAAAAGTTTTAATTTTCTGTGTTTTTTCTAACTATTACAAAAATGGTGAGTCTAGGATTGTTAATTAAGTATTTTCCTGAATCCCGTTTGTCCCCTTTCATTTGATATAAGGCACTTTCATGTGACCCCTATAGTTATGAAGATTTATGTAAAAAAACTAAGAACAATTAAAAACAGGTGAAAACGGCTTGGAGTTTATAGGGTTAATTATTTATTTAATTTATGGCTCCAGCCACATTCCCACATTATATGACAGGGAGGAATTTAACCCCCTCCCTGTCAATCTAATATTCCCCACACCTTTCACCTTGCCACATACCTCCCCGTATGGCCGCAATCGACCACCCCCCTCCCCTCATGTTCATTTTTCTCCATATGGACTCTTGTGGGCAGGTTAGATGGGTGGTCAGTCCACTTTCCAGTGCCTCCTCACAGGGACTGAGACCCGGTGACATGGGAACCAAACGGGGTGGCAGGGGCGACTGAAGCGCAGGCCAGTGACCAGGCTTTGGCACCAGCAGGCAGAGGTGAGAGTCCTGGAACCGGCGAATCAAAGACTGATCCACCAGGGGGAACTAGGCAGGAGGTAGGTGATACTCCAATGACATCTGCCGACAGTGCAGTGACGTCTGGGGTTTCGGGGGAGCGCACTAGGCATCCAGATGAACAGATGCGTGGTGGAGCATCACACTGGGCTATATATGTGTGTGTATATATATATATATATACAGTGCCTTGCAAAAGTATTCAGACCCCTGACCAATTCTCTCATATTACTGAATTACAAATGGTACATTGAAATTTAATTCTGTTCGATATTTTATTTTAAAACACTTAAACTCAAAATCAATTATTGTAAGGTGACATTAGTTTTATGTTGGGAAATATTTTTAAGAAAAATAAAAAACTGAAATATCTTGCTTGCATAAGTATTCTAACCCCACACATTAATATTTGGTAGAGCCACCTTTTGCTGTAATAACAGCTTTAAGTCTTTTGGGGTAAGTATGTACCAGCTTTGCACACAGTGTTGGAGTGATTTTGGCCCATTCTTCTTGGCAGATTTGCTCCAGGTTGTTCAGGTTTGTTGGACGACACTTCTGGGCCTCAATTTTCAAATAGTGCCAGATTCTCAATGGGATTGAGATCAGGACTTTGACTGGGCCACTGTAGGACATTTACCTTTTTGTTCTTGAGCCACTCCAATGTTGCTTTGGGCTTGTGCTTGGGATCATTGTCCTGCTGAAAGGTGAATTTCCTCCCAAGCTTCAGTTTTTTAGCAGACTGAAGCAGATTCTCTTGCAGTATTTTCCTGTATTTTGCTCCATCCATTCTTCCTTCAATTGTAACAAGATGCCCAGTCCCTGCTGATGAGAAGCATCCCCACAGCATGATGCTGCCACCACCATACTTCACTGTAGGGATGGTGTGTCTTGAGGCATGGGCAGTGTTAGGTTTGCGCCACACATAGCGCTTTGAGTTTTGGCCAAAAAGCTCTATCTTGGTTTCATCTAACCAGAAAACCTTTTCCCACATCACAGCTGGGTCACTCTCATGCTTTCTGGCAAACTCCAGACATACTTTCAGATGGTACTTTTTGAATAACGGCTTCTTTCTTGCCACTCCCAGCCATTGAACTCTGTAGCTCCTTCAAAGTGATTGTTGGCCTCTCTGTGGCTTCTCTCACAAGTCTCCTTCTTGTCTGAGTGCTGAGTTTTGAGGGACAGCCTTTTCTTGGCAGTGCCTGGGTGGTGTGATGCAGCTTCCACTTCCTGATTATTGATCCAACTGTGCTCACTGGGATATCCAACCACTTAGATATTATTTTGTACCCTTTCCCTAATCTATGCATTTGTATTACTTCTACTACTATCTATACTACTATCTCTATACTTCTGTAGAATGCTCTTTGGTCTTCATTTTCCTTCAGATTTGCAGCCTTACCAATGATCCTTCAACAGTGGGGTTTTTATCCAGAAAATGGTTCAGCAACTTTAATGGTTCAGAGGTGGGGGCCAGTGGTAAGGTAATTGTGTCCTCGTTAGGGCAATTTCTTTCATCGGTGCAAACTGGGAGCTTCCACAGCACTGGGGTTGAATACTTATGCAAGCAAGATATTTCAGTTTTTTATTTTTCTTAAAAATATTTCCCAACATAAAACCAATGTCACCTTACAATAATTGATTCTGAGTTTCAGTGTTTAAAAATAAAATATCAAACAGAACTAAATTTCAATGTACCACTTGTAATTCAGTAATATGAGAGAATTGGTCAGGGGTCTGAATACTTTTGCAAGCCACTGTGTGTGTGTGTGTGTGTGTGTGTGTGTGTGTGTGTGTGTGTGTATATGTGTATATATATTATATATATATATATATATATATATATATATATATATATATATATATATATATATATATTTTTTTTTTTTTTTTGAGCAGAACATCTTATCTTTAAAATTGACCCAAAGTTCAAGTTCAGTAGTCTTGTTGTTAATCGTGCAAAGCAAATACTAAATGTTTCGATTTATTCTTTACGCAACTTGTACCATTTAAACGTTTTGTATTTGATGCAAAACATTACATTTGATATTCACTTTAAAAAAAAAAAAAAAAAACATGTCATTGAGTTTATCTGTTTAGTTTAACAGAAAGTAATGTACACTTTTGTTCCGTATTTTAACCTTATGATGGGTGTCTGTAGAAAATGGATTCACGGCGTCATCACTCCAAGTTCAAAGAATAGTATAAATAACAAATCCAGTTGTCATTAAATCTTCTTCATTAGTTGGCTTCTACGTTAGATCTTAGGAACAGCAATTCAGTAAAAACAAATAAAAGAAATAAAAGAAACAGGACAGGACAGGAAACAAAGTACAAAAGTCAATTTTATCATCTTCAAAAGTAGACTTATCATATTCACGCTGTTAGCAAATAATAAAGTCTTCGGTGCACTGTTTCCCACAGCAGAATCTGAATAAATTCTTTTGACATGTTTGGTCATCTGCTTTTCTTAATTTGTGACTGAAAAACAGAATAAATCACATTAGAAAAAAATTACATTCACATTCCACTTCCCTTTCTTTTACTATTAACCAGCCCTCTCTTAAAAACCAAGTAACCTGGAGATGTAAATTCTGCAGATTGGCTAAACATATATGCAAGTAACAGAAATACTGGTGTCTGCAGAGCTTGTTATGCTTTCAAACCCTGGGTACATATTAATACATACAACTCTGGTACTTGAGTTAGTTTGATTGCTGGTAATTGGTCCCAGTTAGTTAGGAAAATGATAAAGGTCCTTCATATTATTTTATGAAGTGGAATACTCAAATTTGAGGAAGGCAACAATGTCATATTTTAAATAGTCATTAAGCCCATATTAATTTATGGCCCACATGTTAATTCAATGCATGTTAAAGTATTGAAACCACATTGTAGGTGAACATAATATAACAGCTAAATTAAAGTGAAAATATTAAGAATTCTTACTTTTAAAAAAGGGATTTAGTAATTGTGATTATTTGATATTGTGATAAATGTAATCCAGTAATGACATATTCTGAAAACAATTATTATTTTGATCCCAATTGCTCATATCGAAAAACTTGGTCCCGGAGATCTACCTTGGACTTACCCTCCTATTTGATAATACAAGCCAATGCATTTGTACTGATTTATTAAAGCCATCCAAAATTTCAACAACAGGTTAACATTTAATCTAGGTATAGGCAACTCTGCTTGAGTCCATTCCATTCCTGGTTTAATAGAAAAATGTAATATAATGCTTAAGTGCTTCAGGACCTGGTCAGGAATTTAACTGGTTCAACTGCATGATAAAGGACATGGTTGGACTCAGAACAAAGACCAGGGGCTGTTTCTATATTGCAAGTTCGTAACTGCAGTTCTGATTGGTCTTTCGACCACTTATCACCTGCCAATTCCATCGGTCATCTATAACCCACTCGAATCGGTGTTAGCGTCGTGTTTCTATAGTCACGTCGCTAGCAATGCCGTATTATCTGAAAATGATTTAATCATGCAGCACAAGGATACCATGTATTTTGACTGGTCTAGAAAAGTAAGTTTGCGTAATCAGTACTCCTGTAACAGACAGAAACTACAGTTTTAAATGTGCTACTACCCCATTTTCCATCTACCCTGTGTTTATTTAATGTATTCCCATGTAAATGAAACGTTTGGGACTGCCTTGACTAATTATTACATCTATCAGGACACATGAGAAACATGAGGAGTCACAATATAAAACCAGAATTAACAGGGAAGTTGTCGGGAGTGTTAGGAGACGATGACAATGGCATCTCAAACAGCAGGTAAAAGGAAGCATTTCAGCAGGGCTAGCTTGCAGGTACTAGAAGTCGTCGAAAGTAAAAAGGATTTGTTATTTTCTAAACTGAACTACCATGTAACAACTATGTCCAAAAAGAATGGAACCAAATTGGTAACAGAATGACTTTCGTTAGTGAAGGAAGGGGTATAACATGGCAAAAAAAAAAAAAAAATGGACTGGTTACAGCAGTTGGACCCGCAAAAGGCCACCCTCCTCTCCAATGGCTTTAGCATCACAATTTGACAAGTGTGGTGCCCAGTCACGTAGCCACCACATTTCTAACAATCAGTTTGTGGTTATATATTATCTAGACGTTCAATGAATGGGGACAGACTTAAATGAATGACAAAACGGAATGCCCACTGACTACAATGGAGAAAGGAATGCCCATTGAATATAACGGGAAAAAAGAATGACAGCTTATAACTTAAAATGTTTCTTAGAACCCCTTATGTCATTACATAGACATGAACTATTATACAAAATAAAAGTGGAATGACAGACTGAGAATACTGAAAAACAAACAGTAAAATCATAGATAAATAAGGAATGACAGCTTGTATATTAAAATCCCTGACAAAAATATTAAAACCCCTAATACTGATTCAACCCCTGAAATGCCTAAATTACTTATTCAATTTGTGTTATTGGATAAAATACCAACTTGCTTTCTGTGCCAGTTTTTGTACCAAAATACATTTTGGGCCAGGATGAATACATATGGGTGACGTAAAAGGGTCCCCCCTCTGTCAGAATCAACTTTGAGGGAAGTGGCCCAAAGTGATTTTACCCTTGAAATGCTCCAGTTACTTATTCAATTTGTGTTACATTTGCAGGGTGCAAATAAGAAGCTAGCCAAGTATGTTGTAGTTTTAAAATAACGCCTCATCACTTGAGCCTTTTCATGGAAAGTTTATGCCTATCTTCGTCACTGGAGTGGAAAATGTGAGATAATAAAAAGCAGCAATTTTCTTGGAAAAGGAGGAGCATCTAAGTATAAGAATATGCGTTTATTTAAGTGTCTATATAGTATGACTGTAAGGATCCCAAGGGTGCCCTTCACAGTGCCATTTAATGTCCCAACCATGCTGTTTATAAATTAACCATACTGTTTGTAAATTAACCATCTTAAAAACAAATTACCCATATCATAAATTAACTGTCTCTTAAAAATAAATTAACCATACTGTTTATAAATTAACCATATTGTTTATAAATTAACCATCTTAAAAATAATTTAACCTTACTGTTTATAAATTAACCCTACTGTTTATAAACGAACCCTACTGTTTATAAACTAACCCTACTGTTTATAAATTAACCAATCAATTATTTCCTGAAGGGTGCCTGTCACAAAGACAGCCGTAGTGGGGGATGTCAGACCAGAAACAGGAAGCAGGAAATAAATGACAGAGAGGTGGAGTTTGGTGGAGCTGAGCGAATGGTCTCGCTCAGCTTTTAATAGTGCACAGACAGACAGAAAAGGTTGCAAAGACAAACAAGACAAAGGACACGGCACTGGTAGCCAAAATAAACAGACAAACAAAACGGATTAACGCTAAACAAACACAGTGAGCTGATATTTCACTTATTATTACTATTATTATTATTATTACCTCTGTCTCCAATCCCGTTCTCCACTCACCGAACACACAACCCCGAGTGAGTGAAAACATGCAGCTTTTATGCAGCTGTACCGAGACTCGATTGCTTAGCAATCATTCAATTGGAGTCGCGGTACAACTGCATGTGAATTAATAAAGTGCAATTCCCCGTGCTCACATATTGTTACTTTTTACTTGCACGTGAAGATTTGTGCAATCCTCGTGCCTAAATACAAATATACATTTTAAGCACTTGTGTTACACAGACCCGTTTATATCCTGTGTACCAATGACTATACATCAAAATTAACCCACAACATACAACACAAAATACACACAGGGGCAGGCACATTGCCACAGTGCCTCATACTTTTTGTCATTATCTTGCTTTATTCCTAAATAAAGACATTTATTGGACAGCAAAGGTTATAGATGGACAATTTCATATTCTGAAGTATACAAGGCTGATGGAAAGCATGTTAATTAATTAACAGAATGATGTAAATCTCTTTATTGCTGTTGATTCTTCATTGTTATTGTATGAAAAAAAATGCCAATGTAGATAAATACTTTCAAAATATATATTACTTTGAGAAATCACGTTTCTCATACTTCTGCATCACTTCATGAAGTCTTTAATCTGCATGCAAAAAAGTATATCATATATTTCATTTTTAAAAATAATATCTGTCATTATATGAGTTGTTTACTTCCTGCAAAATGTTTTCTACAATAATCTATCTATCTATCTATCTATCTACAACTTATTAGCAAGGTCAATTTTATAATAATAATAATAATAATAATAATAATAATAATAATAATAATAATAATAATTATTATTATTATTATTATTATTATTATTATTATTATTATTATTATTATATCATTAAATGAACAAAGTTTACTTATTGCAGTTTTAGAATACACATAACTAAAACTTATTTATTTGTTAAAATGTATCATTACGGTTTAAAATAAACAAGTAATCACCTGCATGCTCTTAAGTATTCCAAACCTGTCATTCCATGCCATTCCATTTTTATTTTGCATATTAGTTCACCTGTAAGCAGTGGCATGAAGGGTTTTAAGATGTGTGTTAAGATATTAAAATGATGAGCTGTTATTTTTCATATATCTAAATATTTTCATTTTCCAGTATTCCAAAGCCTGCCATTCCATGGAAAACAGCTGCAATTCCACGCCATTCCACTTTGATTTCGTACATTAGTTTATTTGTAAGAAACGGTATTAGGGGTTTTAAGCTTTCTGTTACGGATTTTCAGACACAAGCTTTCATTGCAAATTCATATTTTTTTCCATTATATCCAATAGGCATGCCTTTCTTCATTGCAGCCATGAATGAATGTAAAACAGTAAAACAATGTCAAACAGTACTTGGCAATAATTTATTAATCTGAAACAACGTAAAAAAATGAGGAGCACATATCTTCTATTAAAATTCCTATGACCGATGTTCTCTGTCGGTGTAAATACTTCTGTTTGTGCCGCAAATACACTGCATGCATTAGAGCAGCCATATTTCTGAAGGTTCAAAATAGGAAATGACTGTGAGATTTACCTGTCGTGCTTATACATCAGGTAAGATGGTGTCGCTAGAATATGACTAGCAGTACGACCAGGTAGTGTGTGCGACATTATACAGAAACACTGCTTCTATCGTATATTCTGCTCCCAACAGTGTACTTGCCCGATATGATATCGTAAGTGCATATAGAAACGAACCCGTGGACTGGGCCTGGGACTTTAATTGATATATATAATATATATATATATATATAATATATATATATATATATATGTATATAGATATATATATATATATCCCAGGGTCTACCACGGAGTCTCCTTTTAAAACGTGCTCATAATTTCCATCGCAAAAGCTTGTCCAACTCATCAGTTTCCAGTCAAAGGTGTGGACACAGAAAAGGTGTGTCTATTTACAAGAGAGGCCTTTGTAATTTGACTTTTGTCGGTGTGTTCGCAAAACAAGGTTATTTTGTCCATATTTAACCCTCCTCTATATTATAATTTATGTTTAAACTATTATTTTAAAGAACACAATCGTACATAAAAAAAAAAAAAAAATGTTAAAAACATGTAGTTTGTATTACTATATTTTCAACAAAATAGATGTTTGCTATTCATCCCAAACTAACTGCTGAACCATAAAAGTTGTGCTTTAGAACACATATGCCGCTGGTGCAGTAAATCCTGTTTGCTTATTTCCCAAGACACACTGTTACACACACACACCAGCATGGGGAAGTGAAGCTTCTTAGACGAAATTTAGCCACAGCTTAATAACTGCAACATCTACCCAGCAGGCTACACCCTAGGCTACATTCAATGGACCTCATTTACGAAAGTACATTAAACATTATGATGCACCATGATTGCAATTACTCTGCAAGTTAATGATTTCTGTATTTACTATAGCAATTGTACTAATTATCGCACAAAATAGTGGGCACATTATGGTGCACACTCACTTTATTGTGCAACACTATGGTAATCAGAATGAAAATGTGATTTGTATGGTAATGCATGATAAGGTATTTAAATGAGGCACCCCACTTTATTTAAAACATATTTACTAAAGGGTGATAATCGTAATGTGCACTTTAAAGTCAGCGATAATTAGTTTCTTTGGAAACCAGACTTTAACCACTGACAGGCACACTATTTAAACCTATTTTTCTGGGCTGAAATCTATCTGGCATCACGGAGGCATTATTTGCATTATCGTTTTCATATACAGCAGTGAAAATTACCTGTAAATAACAGGTTATATTAAGTGTGAACAAACGTGAATGAATGCTTTCATTTCTTAGATTTTATTCTATAGTTCATTACACTGGTAGTTAAATAAAACACTGAAGCAAAAAAGGTATTCCAATTTAAAACAACCTCTTCCACTAGAATTTCTAACTCTGTACTGTTTTAGTTTGCGCTGCCTCTACCTGTCCCATGCAGAGGGTTGTGTCTGTTAATCACTCATTTTCGGTCAATGTAAGCCACCTCCACCTCCACCTTTCACAACAAGCCAGTGACCAAAAGATTCGCCTGGACTGCTGGGGCTTTCTATATCACTGTGGTTGTGGGTAAGTCTCAGACATTATCATGCACATTAAATTACCACTCGCAATACATGGCCCCCTTACTTTTTAGAATATGTGGTTTCGCCCCAGTACTTTTACTCTAAAAAAATAAAGCTGCCTACATGTGCCACTGTTGTGTATTAACATGGTTTTTTCATAAACTGTGGTGAATTTACATTAGAAAACATTTTCCATGATCACAGACAACTGTTGGATATGGGAACAGAAAACAGAAGTATGAACATAACAGTTTCTTAGTGGGATTTGAAACGGTCTTAGGTCAAATTGAATATACCGATCTGCATGACAGAAACTCGATTATACATATCAGCGTTTATTTAATTCAATATTTTTTTCTGTAGTCCTTACATTTCTATAATCAAAATACTTAACCTCATTTTGAGAAATAGCAGATTTAAACGGCAAGAGAAAGCAAATGTAAGGTTTGCATCACCACATTTGTTTTACTATTAAAGAAACAAAGCTGTGGTAATCTGTTTACTTATTGTCGTAAGTAAGTGCAGTTTTGTATAAAATCTGAACGGAATGAAACATTGCACTTATTTTTCAAAATAACTTACTTTAGTAAGCTATATCGTGAGGGCGAGACCCTCACTGTAATATTTAAATACCTGTTATTGTGTTTACATTGTTGTTCTACTGGGGATAGAGCAGCAGGTTATGTATCATGCATGTTGTTGAGAAACTGTATTTGATATATGACGGTACATTGCTTTATTTAGATTAGGGTGCTTATCTCAATGCAGTTGCCATAGCTTGACAAGCGTTTTGTTACAGCCACCTTCCAATAGAAGGGGTAATACTAATGTTGTTATTACTGGTAAGAGTTAAGAATGAGAGAATAATAACGAACAAAAAGTGTGAAGGAGAAGAAACATGTTTCACATAAAATATCTAAATGTTTATTGTAAAAAGTATGAATGGAATGAATGTTAAATTATAGAGTTTATTTTTGTATAAAATCATTCCAGGTGTAAGTGTTTATTTAATTATTAATCCTGTTAGTATGCAGGGCTGGGGCTTATTTAATGCTGTGTCTTTCCTGTGCATTGGGTCACTCATGATGTCTTTGTGAGTGTCAGCCATTGTATGTGCAACCTGTTAAGCCTGTGAGCACTAGTTGTCATTTGTGTGAAGTATCTAGTGTCAAAATAAATATTTATGCCTGTGAACACTATCAAGGTGTGTTTGCAGCATTCCAAAAACCTGTCTTGTGGGTGGGGGTAAGCTCAGACTACCACCCCGTCACATAAATAAAACAAACACACACACACACATAGTAATGGTGAGGTAGGGTTCAGTAGGCAGTTTAATGTTAAACCCCAATTTCTGTACTTTAAGAACTTTGTTCCCATTCAGTGGATTTGCACGTACATTTGGATGTGTGTTCCCTATGGTTAGATCTCTTGATGTGGGCCATTTCGTTCTGCTCGGATATGCAGATTCTGACTTCGCCATCTAAAATACAGTTTTACAAATGCATCTATGTTTTGATTATATATTTATGGACTTGTATAGGTATCTGGCAAATCCTTTCTTATACTATTCAGACAGAAACATCTTACTGTATCTGTGAAACTCAACAAGTGCTAAAGTGTTACAATAATGTTAGCAAGATAAGATTGCTTGCAATATAAATAAAAAGAAAATCTTATGTTACAAAGGTTTACAAGTATAGCCACTTTTACTTAGTGTTCTACATTACTATATACAGGATATCTTCTTTCTAACTATATATGTGTGTGTGTGTATGTGTGTATATAAATATACAACCATTAACAACCAAATGAGCAAGATGGGTCGAATGGCCTCCTCTCATTTGTAACCTTTCTTATGTCTTGTAAGGGAGGAAAGGGTGATGGGCCACATTAGCATTCATAGTAACATGGATAAGGGGAATGGGAGCACTTTAAGACACTCATGCAACAGATGTATGACACAATGATATTGTCACCTGCAAAAATGGAAGTGTACACTGTTATGACACTGTGCTTACATGGGTGAGTGGAATGTGCTGTCATGTCAGTTTGAGAGGGCAGCACCAACAACGTGGATCAACCAAGAGTTTATCAATGTCATACAGGATGAGCAACACAATACAGTTTAATGGGAGGGATGGCCTCCCCGTCACAGCTGGGCTGTATAAATTGTACTGAAATACCAGCATGTTCTGTATCCTCCAGTGTTTTAGGACTACTGCAGATAGCACACACATGCGTTCTGTAAATATCAATCGGTAAGCAGTGCGCCTTCCCCGACAAACTTGGCAGCCTCCCAGTAGGGCTCTATGGAGCACTTAGAGGTCATACACCTAGTGGACCAAGATGACAGATGTCGCTTGTGTTATCTAGTTGTATGTTGTTCGTCTTAACTAATGAAGTCTGTTTGTGGTTGCTTGTGTTGCCTTGCCCCTTCCACTGCTTGTGAGGGGGTGGGAGGGAATGCAGAGTTAGGGTTAAAAACCCTAACATCGCATTTCCCTACTTTTATAGTTTTAATATCAACCCTAAATGATGGAAGTTTTTTGCAAAGATCATAATATTATTATATATATATCATATATATATATATATAGATATATTAAATATATATACTATATTATATATATATATATCTATACTGTCCGTTACAGCCGTGAGTGGTAACGTCAGGCCAGAATGAGGAAGAACACACAGGTAACTGCAGTTGCAAAAAGACACGCTACGCACCGTTTATTAAACAACAAAAAAATTAAATATTTAAACAAAAATGAACGCTCACAGAGCCCAGAAAATAAAAGGTTGAAACAAAACAAATCCCGAACACAGAATAGACTTAAAGGTCCTGCTGGGCAGTAGCCTTCACAGATCCTTTAGGTTTTGGTATCTGTGTCGTTTTCCTTTTTATTTTTTTAGTCTCCTCTGCAGCTCTATTTCACTCCTTTGAGCACCCACCCAGAGTGCAGAGAGCAGCAGGTATTTATACAGGTGACATCTCCCGATTAGCAACAAATTAATCACTTAATTAATTCGGGAGATGGCCACCTTGTGCATGAGGTTTAATTATGAACATAAAATACAAAAACAAAACAAACATACTGCCCCGCCGTCATTTACAATAAATCAATTTTCAAAACAATAACAAAACAAAACGCATGGCTACGGCGTCATATATGCAAATACATAAATACAATAAATAAATCATAATGCAAATATAAAATAACACAGGGCGGAGGGGGAGACCCCGTTCTAAAAATAAATAAACAATACATTTAAAACAGTGCTGTGAAAAAGTATTTGCCCCTTCTGATTTTCTGAATTTTTGCATATTTTTGACACTGAATGTTATCAGTTCTTCAACCAAAATCTAGTATTAGATAAAAGGGACCCTGAGTGAACAAATAACACAGCATTTTGATACTTATTTCATTTATTTATTAAAGAAAGTTATGCAAAACCCAATGCCCTGTGTGAAAAAGTAATCGCCCCCTTAGACTCAATAACTGCTCGTTTCAGGTCCTGCCACAACATCTCAATCGGGTTTAGGTCCTGCACACCAAACAAATGAAAAAAGCACCAAACTATGGTGTCATTTTTTTCTCTCAGACTCCCTCTATATACTGCTACAACTCAAGAAAAGAGGGGGCAAATACTTTTTCACGGCACTGTATATATACATTCCCCCTTCTTTTTTTGGCTTTGCAATGTTTTTGAAAACATAACTTTTTTCAGTAAATTGTGCCACTTATGTTAAAATAAACAATATTACATGACATTTGTTTTATACAGCTAATTACAGTCCACTGTTGATTTTTATGTGTTTTACATGCAATATGCATGGACTAGTTCAGTGAATGCTGTACAGTAACACATGTAGGAATAGGTTGTTAAATGTACAGTTGGGTTTTGGTCTAGACTGCTAAAAAGGTTAGGCTTGCTATTTTTCAACATTTATTTCTGTCCTCTCTAGTTGCCTTTAGAGATGGAATCAGCATTGTTAAACCATCTCCATTTCTTAATCACATCACGGATATCTGACAATGAAACAAGCTAAAAACATGTTCTAGCTCTACATTGCCTGAATAAAACTTTACTCTCACTGTAAGGAAGATGTAGTCACCACACTTGTTTAATAAAATAAATAAGCCCAGAAAAGCACATAATAAATGCAGAAACAGCAAGAAACAATAAGGGGGTTAATTGTGTTTGAATTAAAAAGGGTGCAATATAATATGGTGATACAGAGCAATGAACCTGTTAGAGTGACCACTAGTCAATTAGTCCATTGCCTTTTTTCCTGTGCATCATTTGCTGGAGTGAAATGAAAGGCTCATTACGTGAATCGTTCGCTGTTAATCAAGTGTCATCTGAAGGCAAGTAGTTTTGGTAGAAATACACGTCAAAAACTACCAAGCCTAATTATCATGGTTTATTCGGAAGAAAGAAAGTAACACTAAATACCTTCACTTTGTATATTATCACAGCCATTAAACTCTACCACTGACAATGGTGATATAACTGGTACTTACAATGAAAAGATCAGCTTCAACCCCAAAGACCCAGACATTACTGCTCAGGTTTTTTAAAAGGTTAGTGATGACACACTGCATAGTATTTATGAATTGTATGGTTTTTTTATTTGCTATGTAGGTACCAAGCTCTAGAGTCTTTGGTTTTCACAAGTGCAGCAAAATGAAACTGTTTAAACATGTTTTCTGATGTACGGTAAACAAGTACTGAGTAAAGAATTGCAGGTTTTAAACTTGTTATACACCTTTGACGCTGTTTAGTATTGACATATAATATATTGCATGTGTCCCATTCATCCCCCATTAAATTATATTTCAAAATGTATAAAGTTATTATATGTTATTTCCCTTACTTTGCGAGGTGACATATGACTTACTATTATTGTCTGATAATGGACTCCAAGCCATATATTCTTCTATACGAATATTTATGAATATTAAACAATGAATACTTACCAAAAACAATTGACTTTTTCTTGAGAGTAATCAAACTGCACGCCTGTACATTCCTCTAAATCTAAAGTACGAATTGGCTCTACACACTTCAAAGAAAGAAAATAAAATGTTAAGCTCTTCTTTATGACAAGCCAATCTAAACTAACTTAGTACACTCTTCTAAATGTGTAATAAGTACAGTTGTGAAACAGTAATTTGTTTAGCAACATTTTCTGTTTCCTTCTTCACATCCTGGTGACTTTCTGAAACAGTTTAAAGATTAAAGTACTACTGTGACCTTAAAAGAGCACGCAGAACCAAGTCTAACTACCAAATACATCTGTTCAACAATTTATCTGCCCCCCCCCCCCCTGCAAAACTATGCATCGGATACAGTGTAAGAGTATTGCATTAAAAAATACACCTTTTTTAAAGAAAGAAACCAACTTACCATTTTATCTTTGAAATATTTTAGTTCATTCCTATTTAACGTAAACCATCTAGTTTTCCAGTTCTGAAAAAAAAAAAAAAAATAATAAAAAATTAAAACATCTGAACAAAGTACTGGCAAGTTTTAAAAGCATATCAAGGATTATTCCCTATTGGTATGAATATTGGTACATGTTATTGCCATTTTAGAGTATAATGTTCACTAAAATTGAAAAACTTGAAGATATCTTGATGTATCTTGATAAGTATTCATTGACAATGATTCAGTGTTTAAAGTTATGAATAAAGTATAATGACTGCAATGACAAATTAGGGTCATGCCATTGGTCATCATCACAAAGGTTCAAATGTATTGGTTTAATAAAATGAAATCTTTTTGAAGTAAACATTCATGTCATTACATGTTTACCATTAAACAACTTATTTATATTATAAATAACCAGCAAAAGTAATAAAAAAAGCGTATCATTCATTTTTTCACTGATGTTACTAAACATGAGAGGAAACCTGGCTCTATGTCACCCCGGTAGGAAATTCTTCACCTTGATTTCACATTATATTTATCTGGGTTTAGAATTCCCATACACTTACCTTAATTATTGCTCCTTGCTTTATAAGATAGCCCTCCTTTGTACCCAGCTTGATCCCCACAAAAAAGAGAAGATATTTTAGGAAACAAGTGACCCAGAGATATAAAACTTATTTCTAGGGGTGGCTATGTTGTTATATACTGTAGAGATAGGTGAGAACTGCATGAGTAGTCAATGTGTTATTCAATAAGTGAGGTCACAGGATAATTAAGCTTTAGAATATTTCTTAAAGGGAATAAAAGGATAAGTGAGGTCCAGGATTATGCCTTTCTGCCTGAAAGGAGACACCCCTCCTATGAGGTGAGATCTCTGACATCACTAAAACCCCTTTCACACTGGCATGATCTACCCGGGTCAGAACCTACCCGGTCAGGACCTGGAATCAGCTACGTGATTTCACACTGCTTTTCATAAACCAGGGTTGACCTGGGTGACAGACGCAAGTATCATGCACCAGAAGCAGCTTGTTACAGACGCTTCCATCTAAGCTTCTCTGGATTTAACCCTCAGCCTAAATGTTGACTAGAGCAAATGTTTCTTCTTCCCTGCTGCAATCTGGCTCATGGTGTGTCTCAAGCAACAAAAATATGGCTAAACAGAATAAACAGAAATGTACCTTGCGGAAGTGAAACCTTCACGCAGGCGCGGCTGTTTGTTAGTGCACCGGCTCACGAACAGACATCAAGCATTTTGTCTCACTCAACCCAGGTCAAAGCATGTCAACCCACATCCTGAGGTGGGTTACTGGATCCCAAGATATATTACATTGTGACATTAGCCTTGTACTTCAACAGCTACTAATATCCCTCTACCACACCCTCCATTTATATATATATATATATATATATATATATATATATATATATATATATATATATATATATATATATATATAATATATATTATATATATATATATATATATAACAATTTTTTACAAGAAGTTTCACAAACCACAAGCCTGTTCACAATGACTACTGACCACAGAGCTACAAATGGGGAACTTACCGAAGCAGCGTTGGCAACTAGGTCATTCTCTGTGCGCCCGCTTTGCATGACTGTGTGCACGTGCACAGACTCATAAATAGATGGCTCCTCCACTTCTCTGGGATAGGGACATTTCAGTACAATAAGAGTTCCTGCAACAGATCAGAGAGGCACATTCACTTGCAACTGTGCTGCACTGTAAATTGAGTGGTGCATATCTCCTCACACTTCTATGTACTTTAATCAGATTAAACTGTTTTTCACTCCTCAGGTGTCAGTCAGTTAACAAATGTATTTAGTGAAATGGTTTGTTAAATGTCTAGACATCTTCATAAGTGAAGGCATTTAGTAAAATAACAGATTTGACAATAAGGGACATGATCATTACTAAGATTAAGAAACTAAATTGATATTTGCAGCTCCCAAAACATCCCAAATAAGTGCTGTATCACAACTTTAATAATACAAATTATGATACATTCCATTACTGTTTACTTTTTTCAATTAATTTATATTTTTTTGCTATTTTATCTATTTATTTTTTGTGGGTTGCCAGTATATCAGGAAACTGTCTCCATTTTATCTTGTTGGATATTAATATTTTCTAGTAGTATTCATGGGTAACTGACAATTAATTACCCATAATTACACATTCTTTTAAGCAGTCACTGATTACATTAACTGTTCTGGGTTTTGTTTTTTTACATGATGCATGTACAATTTTATGTAAACCAGTAAAGCACAATATTTTACTGGACAAATAGTATGATCTATTTTAAAGCATGATTTCCTGCTTTCGCTAGGCTTAGAAACTAGAGAATCAGAAGCAAATATAACATGTAATGTACAATGGATGAAGAATGACCTACTAATATCACTCAGGCATTAGAAAATGAGTAAGCAAACAATAAATTATGAAATATAAGAAACCATCCACAACACTATTGTAACACTGAGTTTGTTGTACATCTAGTGCATTTTTACACAATTTGCCTGCCAACAAAATTGATAGTTCCCTTTCAATTCGAAAATAACCATCAAGGATGGGATATAGCCCCCAGGCGGTAAGATTTAGCTGAGCTTATGTATTTCAAAGCTGCTGCATGCACTGACGTCTAAGCCCGCCCCCTTGTCGGCTTAGAATACCCAGTGCATGCAGCATCATGTTCTCCTTTGCTTTCAGCCAGGTAGGTATAAGCACGTAAGTATTTTTCTCTCTGAGAATCACTTAAAAAAAAAAAAGACTAGATCTTAGCAAGGATACGCTGTGCATCCTGACGACTAGGCCACACATTGCAGCCTCAGTCTTGAGTTTCAAGCAGCCCAAGGTTGGAGCTTGCTTGTCAGCCAGCAAGGTAATATCACCCACGGCTTATTCTAACTCGCCGCGTAGTCACTATTAGCTTACTTATGCGTTGTGCATTGGCTATAGTACCCCTGCATTAAAAAAAAAAGAAAAAAAAGAAGGAGGGAACCACCACAACCATATTTTTTTTGTTGTGTATACTTTATTTTATTTGCATTTAAAATTATACACACGGGTCTGTAGCACCTTAGGCCTTTGGCCTGTGTTTTCAGAGCAATATAGGCAAGTATAGTACCAGCACGCCTCGGTGCTCCGTGCACATGCTCAACACTCGACGCACGCGCTTTGACGCTCTGTGCGTGCGCTCGGTGCCCGACACTCTGTGCACGCGCGTCGGTGCTCTACGTGGCGCTTCAACGCTCAGTCCATGCGCCTCGGTGTTCGGTACACGCACTCGGCGCTTCAGCGTTCAACACTTCAGCGCTCGCCGTTTGGTGCACGCGCCTCGGTGCTCGGTGTACACTCTTGACGATCGACGCGCCGCGTCGACGCTCGGTGCACACGCTCGACGTTTCAGCAATCGACGCTAGGGGCACGCGCCTTGGTACTTGGTACACACGCTTGACGCTCGGTGCATGCACCTCAACGCACGTGCTTTAGTTTGCCGTGGTGCTTTACGTTCAGTCCACGTGCTCGGCGCTTTGATGCTCGGTGCCCGGTCCACGAGTTTCAACGCTCGGTACAGCTATATTGGTGCTGTAACGTACACGTTGCTCACACTCATCACATAATGTATGGCTTCCACAGATGCTTCACTTGAAACTCTAAGTTTCCAGCGTCGGACCGACACGAGGACTGTGTGGCTTGCCTGGGGCCATATCATGCTGTATCTGCCTTGGCAGACAAAACATATTGCCAGCTGTGCGCTAAATTTCAACCGCGAACTCTCCACCACAGGGCAAAGAAGTCAGTTGGGGGTCATTCTCCCTCATCGCAGGCTTCTCACGCCGAGTCTGCCCTGCCTTCAGGGTCGGCAATGCCTCCTCTTAAACTGCAGCTGTCATGCAGTCCGTCTTCCCAGCTAAACACTAGCTGGAGATCTCCAGACACCAGATGTGCTCGGAAACGTTTCCCCAGCCCATCTTCACAGCCACGGGGCTACTCTCCCTCTAGCAGGGAAACGCCCACGCTATCATTCACCCCGTAGGGAAGTGGATCGCCCTAGATCTCTCTCCGGATCACTTCATCAAAGGGACTGATATCAATCTCGATCTCCTCGTAGGGACAGGAGTCATAGGGACAGGTCAGGCGTGTTGGAGCTCACGTCCAAAATGTCTAAATTCATGGATGTCATGATGGGCCAACAGTCTCTGTTCATGGCCTTGGTGCCAAATATCGCACCTTGACCCAGGGATGAACCAGTTGCGTCACTTGTCGCCCAACCGGTGGTTCCTCCACAAACTCTGTCGGCTCCACCTGTACAACAGCAGGACCCAACTTTAGCGTCTTGGGATCTGGAGGCAATCTCTAGGGATGCATCAGACGTGGAACCCCTCCTCTATGAAGAAGAGTTGGACACAGAGTCGGCCTCACAGCATGAGCCTGCATTGGAGGTGTTGGAGACAGATGATCCTTTGTGGTAGGTAGTCGAGCGAGTAACATGCCACCTGGGAGTTGACTGGCCAACCGTGTAAGAACCTAGACGGTCGCTTTTTGAATCACCGTCTGCACAGGTACATCATACCAAGATGCTTCCAGCATTTCCGGACTTGATCAAGGAGGTGCAGTCCACTTGGGGGGCTCCGGCCTCTTCTCCTGCCACATCGCAAAAAGCTTCTGCTTTTTCGGCAATGCAAGGGGCGGACGCAGTTGGGTTGGCGTCTTTTCTACCAGTAGACGTTGCTATCACCGCTCTGGTGAAGGCCCCGACACTATCAGAGTTGACAAAGGAACCTGCATGCCCTAACAGGAAATGCAGGACTATGGAGGTGCACCTCAAGAAGGGCTATTTCGCGGCAACAGAGGCAGTCAGGCTATCTAATGTGGCCTACCTGTTAACTGTTTATCAGGCGGCGATTATTAAGGACCTCCCAGAATGACCCTCGGAGTTCCTTCGTACTGAGTTGGGTTTAGTTGCCCAATTATTGGTCAAACTGGCCCATTTGAATGCTAGGGCGCAGGGACGGAGCATAGCTTCGTTGGTGGTGGCTATAAGGCAGCTCTGGTTTTCGCAAGCAAGAGTTCAAGAGCCTGACAAGGTTCCCCTGTTAGATGCCCCTATTACACCGGGACACACGTTTGGCCCAGCGGTGGAGGAGATGCTCCAACGATCTGCTAAGGCCCGGGAGGCTTCTAAGCAGATGGCGCAAATGTGGCCACATCGGGGTTTTCAGCTAAAACGCCCACAACAATAGCAGCAGTGGCGTAGGAAACCACCACACCAGCCGACTCACCCAAGAGGTAGAAAGCCCTCACCTGATAATACTGCAACACTCCCTGCTGTGGTTCACCAGACCACAGCAGGGAGGTTGGCATTCTAGAGGAGGCGGTAGACCACGTCCACGTGACCCCGTGCAGACCTCTCAGGACCGGCAACAGGTCAAAAAGCCCAGAGACAGCCAGGCAGCCTACATAAAACCGTAGCTATCGGTTACAGCCTTCAGTTCCGGTTAACCCCCCCCCCTTTCGGGGAGTGATGGTGACCGCAGTGAAGGACTTCAACCAGTTTTCAGTCTTGGGTATGGAAATTCAAGCCTTGCTGAGCAAGTACGCTACTGAACAAGTACCTTCGGGTGTTACCGTTCAGGATGCTCACACACCGACACATCCAGTCTGTCCGGTACAGTGACTGGTTTGCCACCGTGGACTTGAAGGATGCATGCTTTCATGTCCCCATCTGTCCCGGTCACAGGAAGTACCTGCATTTCGCCTTTCAGGGCAAGGCATACGAGTTTCGTGTCCTTCCATTCGGCCTGTCACTCACTCCTTTGACCTTTTCGAAGTGTATGGACTTTGCGGGTACAGGGTGTCTGACTGCTAAACTACCTGGACCTGGGCGGGTTGCTGTCCCAGGGGCTTCACCAGATGGTAGCACGGTTATTGCTGTGGGCACAAACTTGTCTAATCTCCCTCCGGGCAGTCTATCCGCCGGGCCAAGCCAATCACGCAGCGGATCTCCTCTCCAGAGCAGATCCCCTTACAGGCGAATGGTGCCTTCACCCTCAAGTGGTAGCGCACATTTGGGAATGGTTCGGCAGAGCGCAGGTGGATCTCATTGTGTCGCGAGCATCCACGCACTGCCCGCTGCGGTTCTTGGTGAAGGATCTCGACAGCCCCCTAGGAGTCGACGCGCTGGCGCACGAATGGCCGCCAGGGCTCCTGTATGCCTTTCCCCCCGATACTGATGCTCCCCGCCTTCTTGGAGAAGGACAGGGTAGAGCGAGCGACAGTGATTCTGGTCACCCCTCGGTGGCCTCGGAGAATATGGTTTTCAAACCTGGTGCAGCTCTTGCATGGTCGCCCCAGGGAAGTCCCTCTGCGAGCGGACCTCTTATCCCCAGCCGAGGGGGGGGCTGTGGCAACTGAGCCCCGAGCAGATGCAGCTATGGGTTTGGCCCCTGAACGGGAACGCCTGTCCGCCTTAGGACTGTCGACAGCAGTTATTTCGACCATTCAGAGTGCGATAGCGCCCTCTACTAGGTCCCAGTATATGTACAAGTAGCAGTTGTTTCAAGATTGATGTCTGGCGGGGGGCTATGACCCAATATCGTGCCCGATGGCAGTAATACGACAGTTCCTTCAGAAGCTTTTAGGTAAAGGGAAATCTCCCTCTACACTGAAGATGTATTTAGCCGCCATATCGGCTTGCCACGAACGTATTGATGGGTTGTCACCAGGATGCCATTTTCTGGCATCTCAGTTCCTGAGGGGCGCAAGGCATTTGCAACCTCCAAAACGGACTAGCTTACCGTCATGGAGCCTTGATGTGGTGCTGGAAGCCCTTACCAAGACCCCATTTGAGCCTCTCCACAATGTGGAGTTGAAGCTCCTATCTGTAAAAAACGTGTTTTTACTAGCTGTGGTTTCAGCTAAGAGGGTGAGTGAGTTACACGCACTATCAGTGAATCCCTCTTGTACTTGCTTCGCAGGAGACGGATCTAAGGTCTCCATGCGTCCTAATCTGGCTTTCTTGCCGAAGGTTATATCCCTGGCCCATGTCAACCAGTCAGTGGAGTTGATGGCGTTCTATCCTCCCGAGAGGAAGAACGGTTACACACGCTCTGCCCAGTGCGGGCATTATGGGGTTATATTGATCATACACGAGGCGTGAGGCAGACATAGCAGTTATTTGTGTGTCATGGTTCTAAGAACTTGGTGCAGGCATTATCAAAGCAACGTCTTTCCCATTGGATAGTGGATGCTATTAAGTTAGCATATGAATCTGCAGACCTTCTGCCACCAGGGCAGTTGAAGGCGCATTCCACCTGGGGAAAGGCTACTTCCTGGGCCTTCTTCAGAGATGTGCCCGTGTCTGAGATTTGCGCTGCAGCCAGTTGGGCTACACCACATACATTTATGAGGTTCTACAGGTTGAATGTGCTGGGTTCCTCTGCTCCATCATTCGTAGAATCTGTGTTAGACTCTCTCATGCCGCACAATACGGACACGTAGACAGACTAGTATTTTTGGTGGTGACAATTCTACCTTCGGACAGGTGTCATTTTGGGCACAGACGCTGAGGCGCTGCTCCGTACATGCGTAGACGGATGCCTATGCAGTTGCGTTATGACGTAAGACTGTTCTGCTGCCGCGCTTTCTCCCTCGCGATAGCTTGGGTAAACTGTTCCCATCCTTGATGGTTATTTTCGAATTGAAAGGTTTCTTGAAAGAGAAAATAACCATCACGTCACGAGGTCGTTTCGGGAGCTTTCGCGGCCTGAAGCAAAGGAGAATGTGATGCTGCGTGCACTTGGTATTCTAAGCCGACAAGGGGGCAGGCTTAGACTGCATCCACTTAGTCAAGGTCAGACTAGCCAAGGTCTAAACCTGTTACAAACTGAAGCAGGTCCTTGACTATTATTGGCACTTATTGTTCCCAGATCCTGGTTTCTCTCAATGTACAACTGCCCATGGATCCCATCCATCTAGTAAACCACTGACATGCCTGCACCACTGGTTGGGAGATGGCTTGTATGTTCAATGAATTAGGGATCCTATCCAATATCTCAGGTTACAGTGTAAAATATACACTTTGTGGATCCACTGAAACATTCAGTCCTTGCTGACACCACAGTCTTATCCTCCCTCCACTTCTGTTCCAAGACTTTACTTTCATGTTCATCTTAGATTTTACATATTTTCTATATGTTTTATTAACATCTTCCAGCTGCAAGCTCACTTTCACTTCCTTTATTTGTATTCCCATGTTAATATTTTATGTTGTAAAATGTTAAACAAATCAACTCATAAAAATTGTTAAACATTTTTTATACAATATTAATCTATTTTGGTCCATGTTGTAATAGAAAAGACTGGAAAAATATATATTTATTTAAGTCAATATAATTATCTTACAAATACAAGTCCCATTAATAGAGGCACATGGGGGAGGGGGTTGTACTCACCAGTTTCACTCCCTAAAAGGGGCTGGTTAGCAAAGTGGTTGACAAACTCTTTAATCGATAGGAACTCATTAAACCCAAAGGTATAAGTGGTGCCAGACCGTGTGACCTGAAAGTGTTTGACAGAATCTTTTGCTCTGGAAAAGAGAAAGAAAAAACATGGTATGTCAGTACACATCCCCAAGGCTATAAATTACACATTAGGGCATCTCTACAATATCCCAATGTTTCACAGGAAGGTATATTCACCATAGAGGAGATTATAAAAATGATTAATCTGTGTAATAGGTAACTAATTGAGCAGGTAGGCCACAGCTCGAGGTGACAGCACTTCCGTGCTACACAGAGGGGCACTCTGTTTACATCCAGGAGGAGAGCGTCCACTCTGCAGGATAACTACTACGGAACCCTTCAACTACAACACGGTGCCAGTGAAAGCTCTGGTCAGCCAGGACCGGTGTCACTGGAAATAAGTTAGCCATGAAATAAGTTAGCTTTTGCCTTTTTGAGCCTTTCTATGCATGCGCGAATCTTAGAGCTTAAAGGCAAGTTAAGCCGTCGATTTTCTGTCTGTGTACTTTTATTCAGAACAGACTGTTATTGCGATGTTTCCAATGTGTCTAGTAAATTGACATTTTTGTTGCTTACTATTAAAATGTCTTTGACCAAAAACGTGTGTCTGTGTCTGTGTCTGTGTGCGTGTGTGTGCGTGCATATACACACACAGGAACTTCATGGAAGTTATCAAAGAAAAAACCACTTCGGGCTGGAGCTGCAGCTGCCAAACTCCTCATAATTTTCTCGTGCATCACCCAGCCAAGTCTTTGGAAAGATGTAAAGGCATCGCCAAAAAAAAAAAAATAATAATTTTAATCAGGTTGGACTTTTTAGGTGGGGCGCTGTCCATATGAATGACACTGGTAATGGTATATTCCTAAAAAACTCCCAGCATGGAATTAAACCACACCTTCTGCAAACATATCCCTCCTTCCCATATCCACCCTTACACCTTAAAAAGTATAACCTGTGTAATATGATGTTTTATCTTTCCTGAAATACAACTACTGATGAGTGGGGACTTTTATTGTAGAAGTGAGGATCAGAGATTTGCACAGGGTACTACATTAAATTGGAGAACTATCTGAAGTATTAGTACAGTATTGGTGCTGTGCAAACTGCACTTTAGGACGGTATGTATATGAAGCCAAACGTTCTGGGCATTTCTCAAATTATATATACACCTTAAAACACTATCTTCCACTAAAAACGTGTACGTTTTCTATATTAACAGGTTTAGATATCCCACATAGACTTGATTATAACGTCAAAAACATTATTCTCTACATGCAGAAAAGTGTTTGTACCCAATTTCCCGCTCAATTTATTGAAAAGGTTCAAAGTCACCGAGCAATTTACCATGAAAATAATATATAGCTGTTAAAGTGAGCCTACATAAACACGTATTAAACATTTATTTTCTTACCCCACAGTATATATGACATGTCCAAGAACTACATTTTTTAGAGGAAATACACATTTGGCAAGTAGTGACTTTAACTACACATAGACACAAATTATACCGACAAAGTAATGTTTTTAAAATACTTATTATGTTTTAAAAAAACCTAAAATACAGCAAGCAATTTTCTGAAGATAAAATGTATTTATAATACAAATGAAATGTAAATATACATTACCATAAATGTAACCTTTAAAAAAAATACTGTCTGCAATACATTTCGATAAATAAGATGACAACATATTTAAACAAAAATCACTGCTGCAATGCAAAACTTTTCAAAAAAAAAAAAATACAAATGGCGTCCTGTAATTTTTGATGAACACAGAGAACCTTGCCTTTAAGCTCTAAGATTCACGAATGCGCAGAAAGGCTCAAAAAGGCAAACGCTAACTTATTTCACGGCTAACTTATTTCCCGTGACACCAGCACAACGACCCAGAGTCGCAAGGAGGCTGGGACTTCGGGAGCAACAGCAGTAGGTTAGTTGAGGGGATGTGGATCCCAACCAGTATAGAGAGAGTTTTGTAGTGTAGTAGGTTCTTGGAGCTGGACATTTCTTTTCATGAGGCTAGCGCTCACCTTGTGTGGCAAACTTTTATTTTTAGCTTTGTTTTGATTTGTTTTCTTTATTAACACTCTGCATATAATGCAGTTCACAGCATACCTCTGTAAAGCACTTTGTGATGGTGGTCCACTATGAAAAGCACTATATAAAAAAAATAAAGATAAAGAAAGAAAGAAAGAAAGAAAGAAAGAAAGAAAGAAAGAAAGAAAGAAAGAAAGAAAGAAAGAAAGATTAAATCTAACTCTAGGGCTACCATTGCTGGTAGCTTAGTGACAGCACTTGTGTTAACACCCAATGCTCTGTGTCTGCCTCATTATTCAGTGATGACCCACACATGTAACACCTGTTACACCATGTTACTAGATTCAAAATGGAGTCCGTATTTAAAAGGCTTCTGCTTTATAAAGCATCCCTTTATATCACTGACACATATTGTCACGCACTTGCATTTCCATTGTGAGGCAAAATACAAAATAGCATGGTCTCTTAAGTATGGCTTTCCATTCCAGCACAACCTTAAGAGGGGCAGTGAGCAGTGAGTCAAGGATACATATTATAATTGGGCATACTAAATTGGAGACAACTAAATTTAATATTTTTTTTTTTTTTTTTTTAAAGAGAGGCACATTATTAATAGGGCTAATTTAGTTGGTTATTCAACACTAAAGCATTACTACAACTACTGCAGTATTTAAAGAGAAGCAAATACAAATTCAATTTAAAAAAAAAAATCTCTCTCTGTAAAAAGGTTAACATTTAATAACAGTACATGCATCCAAAACTTAAATGCAAAGGAAATACAAGTTTATTAAAATGTTGTGTTTTCACTAGGTAGTGTAAAAAACATTCAACCTTTCCATTAACTTTAGCAATAGTTGTCCTTCTAATATTTGTACGGGTGAAGTGATTACGTCTGTTACTCACGGGAAGAGAATATGTTAATTTCTTAAACGAAAGGGATGCTGGGTACTTTACCTGACAGAAAGAGCATAGCAGTTGGGACCTTCATGGCTCTTCCGGAGGAGGTAGCTCCCGTCCTTCCCATTGGAGAGGAGAAGGGCCTCCGTGGCGTGTCGGGAAAGCCCATTGTGGAACCACCTGGGAATAAAAGGAAACAGATGAAGGACATCCTTCCAGGATCACAGCTCAGTTCAAAGTGCCCCAAGGGCAGTCAATGTATAGTTAGCTGGGCAATGGTGAATTGGGAGGTTGTTACACTTCCATGTAATTTTCCCTTGCAAAACATTTTCTCTTTTGCCATCACCATTTTTCCCTGCAACACTCTGCCTAGGTGTAAATATAACTTTGATAGTTCATACCCATACCAGCTTTCTCTTTATAAAGGGATGCCTTATACAACAAGTGTTGAAATATCTAGCATTTCATTATTATTAGTGTTTTTTATTATTATTTTGTGGTGCTGAGTGAATATTTATCTTAACAGATCTTATTTTGGAATCTTTCACCCATTCATTCAAATACAATGACGTGGTGACTGTTCCAGATTATGCCACATTGCTTAGAAGATGCAGCGCTTGCTCTAAAGAAAGTCATTCTGCTATATCACCCCTCTGGGAGCTAGAGGGTTATCCTGCTATCTTTATTTGTGGAATAACTACCCAATGAACTTTCATGATGTATTCTCTATATACCCTCTGAATATGCATCATTTGTAATTATGACTTTTTCTTAATCTTCACTTTTTACTTTTTCTATTGGCATCAGCTTTCCAAGCTTGCCGTTTTGACTGAGAAAAGGTAAATGATTAGTGAGAAACCTTCGACCACGCATTAACCCTTTAATATTTTTTTTTTGCATTATACAATTTTGAAATAATCTTCCAACACAAGTATCAAGTTGCGTCACACAGTGAAGAACTTATCTGAAGCAGCAGAAAGGAGATGCAACTGGCTGTGGTTGAGACGGAAAGATTCTGGATGGGGATCTCAAGCACAATAGAAAGAAAAGAACGCTGATGTACAGGTAAGTAAGCTCGGCTGAGCTGTGTGGGAGATGGAGGGGGGTGATGCTCGGACGCCAGAATCACTATTGAGCCCCCTTGAGGTGTTGTGGGCTAGTCAACGAAAGACAGAGGATGGAAGGTGTCCATTTGAAGACTCCAGAGATGTACCCTACTTAGCTCAATCCAGACGGTTGCCATGCTGATGTGCTGGGGAGACCGCACTGGTTTGAGCTGAAGAGATATTTGGAAGAAACACATACAGATTCAAAAAGGCAGGAGCCTATGTCAATTCCTTCAGACATCCCACCTATCAATCCACCCGAATACCGAATGGAGGACTGTGCACCTAAGTGGAAAGAAGTAGAGCAAGCTGTGAAAAAAGCACGGGCATCATCATCTCCAGGGCCTAATGGAGTTCCATACACAGTGTATAAGAGTGCTTCTGGAGTTCTACAAATCCTGTGGAAATTGATGAAAGTGGCATGGGAAAAACAGGTTGTACTAAGAGCATGGTGCTGAGCAGGTGGAGTCTTTATACCGAAAGAAAAGGATTCTACAAGCATCGGCCAGTTTCGTCCTATTTCCTTATTAAACATAGAAGGCAAGATTTGCTTCAGCATTATTGTGCAGAGATTGTCAACCTACCTATTAAAGAACTGCTTCATTGACACTTCAGTACAAAAAGCAGGCATTCCAGGTTTCCTAGGATGCTTAGAACACATCAGCATAATCTGGCAACAAATTCAATCAGCAAAAAAGGAGAGGAAGGAGCTCCATGTGACATTCCTGGATTTGGCTAATGCATATGGTTCAGTGCCACATGAACTTCTTTGGGCAGCATTTGATTTTTTCAGTGTACCAATGACAATAACAAATTTCGTGATTTGAATTTTTCAACTTCAGAATTCAGCACTACATGGCAATGCCTAGAAGTTGGAATAATGGCAGTATGTACCATTTCTCCACTGGCTTTTACCATGGCAATGGAAGTAATTATTAGGGAATAAAAATAGGTAGTGGGAGGAGAGCGCTTGGCTTCTGGAATGCGACTATCTCCAATTCGAGCATACATGGATGACATGACAACAATGACTACAACAGTATCCTGCACTAATTGGTTATTGGGCAAACTAACCAATAACATTGAATGGGCATGAATGCAATTCACGCCCACTAAATCAAGGAGCATCTCTATAATTAAAGGTAAAGTAGTAGCTAAAAGGTTCTACATCAATGGTGAGGCAATACCAACAGTGTCCGAGAAGCCAGTGAAAAGTCTAGGGAGATGGTACAACGGGGATCTAAAGGACACAGTTCGTGTGGGAGAAGTTAGACAACAAGCAGTGGAAGGGCTGAAGAGCATAGACAGCAGCGCTTTACCAGGCAAACTGAAATTCTGGTGCTTTCAGTTTGGTTTACTGCCAAGACTGCTGTGGCACTAACTGTGTATGAGGTTTCCTTGACAACAGTTGAGAAGCTGGAAGCTTTAATCAGTTCATCAGTTAATGTGTTCATCACTTGCAACATTAAGGCACTTTTGACAGGATGTATGGTGGGTCTTTACCAAGGACAGTTTACTTGACCAGGTGCTGTGATGTTTGGCCTTAGCATTGGAAGGCAAGCGTAACCTGACCAATTAAGTTGCCACCAGTTCCATCAAAGCATTACACGCAAAAGACAATATTCCTCCATCCAGGAAAGCAATCACCAAGAAAAGGTGTTACAACCAAGCCTCGCCCAGGACAACTGGAAGCTGCTAGAGACTGGAAAATGCTGGCAGATGTTGGTCAACGGCTTATTTTTCCACCTGAGATTGACACCACTAACCTTCGACCAGACATTGTCTTGTGGTCTGGATCAGCACGCCTTGTTCATCTGGTAGAGTTAACAGTGCCATGGGAAGATACTGTGGATGAGGCGTATGAGGAAGAAACTTCGGTATGCTCAACTAGCTGCTGAAGCGGAACAGCGAGGAAGGAGAGTCCGAGTTTACCCAGTGGAGGTGGGTTTTCGAGGATTTGTGGCACAATCTACAAACCGGTTTCTCAGAGGCGTCGGGTTCAGTGGCCAAGAGTTGCGTCGCACAGTGAAGAACTTATCTGAAACAGCAGAAAGGAGCAGCAACTGGCTGTGGTTGAGACAGAAAGATTCTGGATGGGGATCTCAAGCATAATAGAAAGAAAACACTGTTGTACAGGTAAGTAAGCTGGGCTGAGCTGAGTGGGGGATGGAGGGGGGTTATGCTGAGACGGAAGAATCACCGTTGAGTCCTCTTGACGTGTCGTGGGCTAGTCAACGAAACACCAAGGATGGAAGGTGCCCACTTGAAGACCCTAAAGATGTACCCTACTTAGCTCAATCCAGGCGGTTGTCATGCTGATGCACTGGGGAAACCGCACTGGGTTGATCCCTGGAGCCAGCATCGCAGCAGTTGTGTGTGCTGATCACTGGGGAGGCAAAATGAGCTGATCCCTGGAGCCAGCATTACACTTCAGCAATCAACACCAGACAGAAGGATATCTACATCATCAGAAGGAAAGCAACGCAAATGAATGGAGATGCAGATGCATCACATTAGTTTTCTGCAAAGCTAGGTCTTAGTTGGTGCTTATTTTGGCGAGAGCTGAGTTCAAATCAACATGAAGTTAACATCTACTCTCATGTAATGGAAATGCATAACTGGTGGCCTGCATATAATTGCTTTATAACTGTATAAAACATCTTTACGTCTACTGATTTTCCATTTATTCACAAAAGTTTTTGAAAGTAAAAGATTCCACTCTGAATATCATCATTAGTCTGCATTCACTTTCAATATGATATCAGATCAAACATTACCAAAGTAAATATAAAAACAAAAGATCTTCCCCGTAGCTTTGACGTTGGAAGTTATTCACAATATTCCCATACTGTCCCAGTTTAAGGACTTAAAAATCTGGTCACCTTATCCATAAGCCCACCCTTTAGATGTACTTACAAAACACTTGTGTATACATGTTGAAGAATGCCAAATGCTAACAAAATGCCTTATTCACAAAATTGTAAGGGCTGTTTTAAGGAGCCCATTTTGATTAATTCAGTTAAGTTTTCATTGTATGAAACCCATCAGGTATTTAAAAACAGATTCATTAGTTGTTTCTAAATTTTCAAATGACTTTTTAAGCTATGAGAATGTTTATACCACTCTTCAAAAAGCTGTGCTTAAAGAAACATTCCCTAAAACTGTCCTTAAAGTTTTGCAAATAAGGTCCAATATGGTTATCTTGAGGGTAGTGTTAACCTTTTTCTGGTAGTTTCTGAGCTTTGTTTCCTGTAAGTCAGAGTGTAACTTGTTAGAGGAGTCTGATTCTTACTTGAGTGAGACAGACAGAAAGCTAAAGTAGACTGCAGGTTAAGAGTTTGGACCCTGCTATTCACAAAACTTTAAGCACTGTTTTGAATAATTAAGTTTGTTGTCATGAAGCCCTTTGCAATGGGTTAAAGAGGGTTAGAAGACCAAAGCTTAGTTTCTGTAGCTGATGCATGCATAAAGACGATTCTATCTGAAATAATGAAAAAGTAAGGAGGACACGTCCCCGGGGTCCCCCGTGTAAATTATGCCTATGAGGAATGCCACTGGATAACACAATTAACCCTGATAGAACTGCAACCAAAAATACTGTAAAAAACATAACTCAAAGGACACATGTATTGTTAATAATATGTGCTGCTTACTAAACTTTCAGGGGCTCCCAATGTTCTCTATAGTTGGCTTCCTTTTAATTTATTTTGCAAAGAAATTGCACAAGAAACAAGCCATACAAATGTGTTTAACACACACTTTTTTTTGCACTGTAAAATAACAAAAATAAAATCCTGCTTAAAATAAAAATAGAAACTAAAAAGACAAAAACAGACTGTAAAGGAAGTAACATCAAACAATAGGTTCTATGTAGTTATTCCAAAAACATTCAGCAGTGATGTTGATGCACTTGCAGCTCAATTGTAAAAGTAAACACTATGCAGACTTGCAATTGAAATGACTAGCGATATCACAGAAAACACAACTTATAGGAACCTCATCCCCCCACTGCTCACACTATTATTTTTAAACTTAGAATAATATATTATAATAATATTATGTCTATATTTACTTATAGGTACAAATACAATAAACAACCTAAACCACACCAAGTACAGGTGTGTTGTTAAAATTAAATAAATAAAAATAAACCCAAAGCTGGACATATACAGCTGTTATTCCTTTGCTGAGTTCTGTGCTGGTTCAGGCTGTTGCTAGCAGTGACAGAAACAGGTTGGTATTTCCACTTCTATATTCCAAATACTCGTGTACCGGCAATTCTTATAGCCAGAAATATGACCTATATTGCACATAGAGATTTTTGAAAGTTGACGCTGAGTGCTTGAAAGCGTAGAGCTCCTTGGGAGTTGTATTTCTCAAGTACACAGGATTCTAATCTGCTCATGAGTCTGCTTGCTGTTCTCAAAGCTGTGAATATCTTTTGATTGGAGTTCTGTTTTGCAAGTACTCAGTTTTAAACATGCGAGTTACATATTTTGGTTCAAATGTTGCAAATTCATGCATGACCGCTATTTCCCCCCACCCCTCGCCCTCCATTTCTCCGAGTTCTGGCACTTTTTTTCCCATTTCAAGCACTGGTTGTTAACAACTAAGAGAATATAGTTTACCCAGTGCAGAAGGTTTTTCTTTAAGACATGAATACTCCTGTTTGCTATTTCTTTGTCAGTGAGTAGGGTTTGGAGTCAAGGATGGTGAATGGAGCTTGCAAAACCTGCATTATCTTTTCTAAGGCTCTTCTAACAACTTTACTAGCTCCCCTCTCTATTCATGCTCACTGATGTTTCCTACTATTGTTGATGAAGACTATACTGCCCACATGTTGAATGTTTAGCTATTTTCTCTACCAGATATTCAGGTTGGATGAAATCTATTATCCTTTTTCAGCCTGCAGCACTTCAGCCTCATTCCTCAAGAGATTTATGATGATTTAATTTCAGTAGTAATAGAATGGCTAATACCAAACATAAAACAAAATCCTGAACCAAATATCTGTAGAACAGCGGAACAAGTGTGAGTGTGTCTGACTAAAACAGCATTTATGTCGAGTTGACCTGAATTTAAAGGGGCAAGTATGCAAGACTTTGAAATAAGTACTGTACTTGGCCGCATTTCAACAGCAATGTATTTTTTGGAACTGTATGTGGCATACTGAGCTTCACTGGTGTATATTGCATGTAGTCATCTTTTGTAGCTTTATTTTTATGATTGTTGCCTGCCGTTCATCCATGCTGACAAACCACAGTGCCATTTTTTTGCTCAACATTATTTCCTGCCTCCCAGTAATAAAACCAAATGTAAACGTAGTCTGAAGACCCGCACACACCAGAAGCGACACAATTTTTACTGGGGCGACAGGACAAATTCACTGTGAAAACACAGTGCACACCAGAAGCGATCAGAGAAACGACGAGACAGATGGAATTTTGCCAGATCTTTCAGAAAGTATGATTACTAACAGATGCAATAGAAAATGGCTTATTTTTCTTCTTCTTCTTCTTCTTCTTCTTCTTCTTCTTCTTCTTCTTCTTATTATTATTATTATTATTATAGGTCAGGGAAATTAGATACTGCAAGTATGACCTTTACCTCCATTTTCAGTGAAAGTGTGCGACGGGGTGCAACCCTTGTGTGCATTTTATTATGTATGAAGGTATTAATTTGTTATTATTATTATAATAATAATAATTATTATTATTATTATTATTATTAAAATGATGGCTGGAGAGAAGAATTCAAATTAGCATCCTCAATTTGAGGATTCAAAAAGTCTGCAAATTAAATATTTAAAACAAAAGGGGGGGTGGTACAGAGCACGCCACCCAGAGCCCTCTGGGCAACAAAGGCGGACATGTCGCCAGCAAACTCCGCGTGGGCGTGCTCTAAATTAACCCGGGACCGGACCAGGTCCCTGAACATGGCTAGTAGTAGTAGTAGTATATATATAAATAAATTGTGATTATGTGCAGACGGATGAAAGCCGTCTGACATGATTATTTATTATTTCAGATGGGGGCAAAAAGCAGTGCGTTTGTGTTTTGTTTATTTATTTAAAAACCTTGTGCAGAAGGTGACCATCTCCACAGTTAACTGATTGATTAATTGTTGCTAATTGGGAGATGTTCACCTGTATAAAAGGGCACTCTGGCCAAAGTGAGAATAACAATTCTAAACAAGTATATTTTAGATATAGCAATTGTTTCTCTATTAATTTAGACTCACGTGTCACCTCTGACACTTCTGCTGGAGCACAGAAAGCTGCAGGCTTTTATACAGATGACCACCTCTGGTCAGTGGTTACCTTCTGCACGACCTTTTAAAATAAATAAACAAAACACAAACGCACGCTTTTCGCCGTCATCTAAAATAATAAATAAATATACTGGGCGGCATTCACCCCATCCCCACATAAGCACAATATATTTATAATAATAATAATAATAATAATAATAATAATAATAATAATAATAATAATAATTAATTCCTACATAAAAAATAAAATACACGCAAGGGGTGGGCACCCCGTCACAAAGCGAAACAGTTCGCAAAATTAAGATCAGTTTCATTTTTTTTTTCATCGCTCGCGTTGGAATTTGTGTCGCAGCGCGGTCGTGTCGCCTTTGGTGTGAAGGGCCATGAGAAACAAAAGTGAATGCAAACTGGGAACAAAGAGCCAAAATATAAAACGACAAAAAAAAAAAAAAAAAAATGTTACCAGCTTCAAAAGTATGAAAATATTTTATTAAGAATAACAGTTGCCAGCTATCAACGATCTGAAACTTTGCTACCACTGCAACAAGTATGTCAGAAACATGGGTCCCCCACCATGGCTGTACAGTGAAAATTTGCGCTATCGGTATGATGAAAAGCTTGATGTCATTAATCAGTAGTATGTACAGAACAGTATAGAATGAGCAATGGCACTGAAATGTTTAATCACAATTTGAGACGCGGTAATCCAGATATACACAAAAATGTAAGTGTGACATAAAGATGGACTGATGGACGGTCAGGCAGACAGAAAATAGAGACTGTATCACAGAAGTTGAGTTAACGGTCTGTTTCCTCAGGTATTTTAGCTGTAAACTGTGTGGAGTTTGTTGAGAACACCAGCGGACACCTCCCACTGCCTCCCAGAATGTCAATAAACCCAGGCCATGAGGCAGGTGTTTGTTCGGTTCAGGGCACTAGGACACTAAAGTCGACGCAGTACATAGAAGATGTGTCTTGAACTGCAAACTAACTTTTATGCATTTTAAGAATTACATCTCAAATCTTTAATCAATTAACAAAAATGTAAGTGTTATTTAGGCACCCTTTTAGGCATATTTACAGACACATTATTAGCACAGTCACTATCCCATCAAATACTGACACTGCTGCCTTTAAACCTAAATAATGGTATTCAGATAACATTGCACAGCAAAGCAAGGTCAAAGCATACACTGTACAGCGCATTACCTTATATACAACACAAGTGTCATGTGGCACAGGGACACAGCACTGTGTAGATAAGGGCCTTCAGAAACAAAACATAAACAGTGGAAACAACAATAGAAAAGGGGATTTTTGTTCTGTTACTTTTTTAAGTAAACAGGTCTGTTCACTAGTTTCGAAGTATGAAGCTTGATATTGTCCTCCTTGTGTACTGCCAACCCCTGGTCCCAATCCAAAAAAACAGAAATATTTGCCCTGGGCTGTCTACTGACATATTTAATTTACCTGCAGAAACCCATTAAACTATTAAACGTTTTCCTTAGACAACATTTATTAAAATTATGTGCCAATAGTGAACTTGAACTTGTCCAAGTGGTTGAAACTGGCACCGCGCTGTTTATACCGCATCACCAACGTTTTAATTTTCACTGTGTATTTCACATTAGCATATCGTAACCACAGCTTCGTGAATTGCCATCTTCCCACAGAAAACAAAACACTCCCCTGTTGCACTTGCAAATAAACGTTACCATTAAAAAAAAAATAAATAAATAATCTATAGGAATGTTCAAATTATTGTATGGAAATATACACAAATGTCTGTATTAAAGGTTGCTTTTTATAAATTGTTAGTTCCTACCCCAATAATTCCAGTTCATCCTCAGGATCTTGAGTTGAAGTGTCACTGCGCACAGAACTTGCTGTATCAGATTTACTCATCGTTCTCCTCAGAACACACTTCTTCGGCGGTGCCTTCGCTGTACAAGCAGAGCGAGAAATGCCTAATTAAAACTAAGTTTAATCATTAACTTCGCAAACATTCTTTCTAACTGTGGACATGAACTGCAATGTTGCTAATCACAATGACTAATAAGTCTAAGGTTAAAAACGAGGAAGTTGGTTTAAATAACGCCCCCGAAAGAAAGAAAAAAAAAAAAAAAAAAAAAAAAAAAGAATGGTAATGCTGGGCATTGTGGGAAATGTCGTTTTTCCCCTTTAATGCTTAATCTTAATTATTTTTTGTCCTCCAGTTTGTTTGTTTTTTTTTTGCTTTTTTTTTTTTAAATTTAAACCACCTGTCCTAAATTCCTTCTATTCACTTGCAAAGAAAAGTTTGTTCATTAAGACCTGACAAATTTAAAAAACCCAAGAACATTTAATTTCATAATTCTGTATTGTGAATAAGAATAGAAATATTTTTAATATTTTTAATATTTGATTTAATACATACACACATACAAAAAAAAAACGAACTATATTAACATGTCTAATATTATTAGCTCCATAAAAATTGGATTTGATGTGTGACTAAGCCACTAAGGGGAGCTGTTTACTTTGTACTGTACATTATGCACCATAATAGTACATCAGCAAATCAATCAATTATTCCTTTATTAAACCAGGCCTTGACAAGGACGGAAGCGGTCAAGTGGCCTTCAACACACATACGGTTAAGGCTTTGCCAATTACTTTGTGGCATCTCTAACCAAGTTTAAAAAAAGAAAAAAAAAAAAAAACTACTATGACTACTACTATTATAATAATAATAATAATAATAATAATAATAATAATAATAATAATAATAATAATAATAATAATAATAATAAACAGAGAAAGGTTTTCACTTAATGGTGACCTGGCCAAGAAAGCTCAGAGTGTATCAAAGACAACATATAATTAGCATCCATCATTAAAAAAAAAAACACTGATTTGACTAATTATATTCTATATATATATATATATATATATATCATATATATAATAGTATATATATATATATATATCTATATAAAAATAAAAAAACACATCATCAAAAGAAACAAATTCAAACAAAACAATACAGTCCATTCTATGCAAAACAGTGTCAAGGTCACGTCTGTTGTGTCCACCTCACTGACAAGGCAGTGCGGAACTAACTATACCAGCACATCACTGTTAATGTTGTTGTTTTATTGGCAAAACATTAAATACATAAGTGCATATGGAATGGCAAAATACCTCATTTGATTCCTTTTGAAATAGGGATACTGTAATATGAATGAGACTGAATAGAAGAATTATTTCACACCCTTCTATTTTTTTTCTATTGAATTTTACAAGAAACTCTCATTGCAAGCAAGGGTTTTCCTTTGTATAATGTAAGTTAAGAGAGATTAGACTTTGCATGCCATTTGCACCTGTGGCTCTGGCAACCAAACTTTGAACTCCTTGGGACAATAAAGCACTAAAAAAAAGATATATCTATATAGGTAATTAAAAGAAACATATGGCTAGCTGACCTTTTTCATTTTAGGGTAATAAAGTATTACAGTGTACCAAGTTCAGTGGAATTTGCTTTGTTTCAACACACAACTCGAAACTGCCTATGCAATAACACCTAAAAATGGGGAAGCAATGTTAGCCACAAACTACATTTTTGCACATTTCCAATTCCAGAGGTAAACAGTTTCATTAGACATTTATTCTGTTTTTGTATGTGTATAGTGACGTCTTTTAAAACTAATTTCACAAACACATAAGAACTGTTTTTTTGGGTTTTTTTTTTTCCTACACTCTCCAGCAGGGGCTAGGGGTTTATATTTCTCATACATGTGAAACAGAAACTCTGGTGCCAGCAGGCAAGAAGCAGGGATGCTTCACATTTCCCAGTATTGATGACAGCTCACTATATCCTCTGTTGCTTTTTTAAAGTCCTGGCATGCCACACATCAGACAAAAAGTAAAACAACATAAAACAGTGACTTTATGAGTGCCTCTGTAAATGAAATGTATTATTTGTTTATTATTTACAATGGCATCCTGCAGTACAGTAGTGCATCTCCATTCAGTGTCAGTTTAGTTCATGGGCCAGGAAAGCTTTGTTTGAATTCATCCTATTTAGTGATTTTCCTCCCACATTTTCCAGTCAATTTGCAATCTGACACAAGCTCAAATTCACACCAAGTTTGCAGTTTTCAAATGCCTGTGAAGCTACTCACCACTGTCACTTTGCTATGGGGGGCTGTGAGTATCACACAAGGCCAAACACTCTTTATTTTGAGCAGTACAACAGCCACTGAAAAAAAAGTAAAGATAAAAGTTATATTGGGTATTATTTTATGTTAAAGTATGTATCAGCTATCTTGCTTACCCTATTTATTTATTTGTAGTTGTTTTTTGTATATATTAACAGCAATTAATTTAAATTAGATGTAATGTATGTATGTATTTTATGAATAAACCTCCTTTTCATAGGGCTCTTGGGGGGAAGGCAGCTGAATGCATTACACTTGCAATCGTTATACATACAATCAAAGGCTTTTCTGTATAAACTATTCAAAAGTCATCAATTAACAACATTACAAATTATTAACCATTAAATACAAAAACTATTAAATCCTAGTCACCAACAACCATATCTACATATACAACTTGCTAGAAACCTCCCATAATCACCAAACTTATTTCTTTTGGTAGTTTATTTCAATCATATTGTGTCTTATAACAAAAGTTTGTCCAGCCAAATCCATGTGAAAACCTGAGAGACATTGTAGGTCATGCTTGTTAATGAATACATTCCTCCCAAGCCCCTCTGGCTCTGGAGGTGCAATATCAATGTATCAGTCTGGCTCTGGTTTTGTTTGATATTACTTATGTGATTACTGCTTCAAGGCTTACTGAAATCTGCTCCACCTCTTCTCGCTGTATCAAAACACCACAATCCATGACCCCTGGCGCTCATAACAGTCAATGCTCACATGACTATGCAACATGTCACATAGTTAACACATGTTATAGTTCAGAGAGCACTGGAATACCCTCGGTTACCTGACCCAGAACTCATTTGCTTTTCTTAATAATAAAGTAATAAAATTTCATTTCAATCCCTTAATAATGTAATATTTATTGTCTCACTTTACAGTCTTATTTTCTGGTCACATGATGATGTATTTTATCAGAGACATTTCAAGGAATTATTATTATTATTATTATTATTATTATTATTATTATTATTATTATTATTATTATAAGGAATAATGTCACCATGCATTATAACAAGTAATATACACCAAGACATATAGGTTGTAATTCTATCACCCAGAAAGCCACCTTTAAATTACAGCACTATATGTACAGTTTTGGAGTATATTATTTGTTATAATGCATGGTGACATATAGATAGAAATTATAGAAGTAGCTATGTTTATTTTTAAAATTAGAAAAAGCATTGAAAATATCTCTGGAAAACAGATGTAAAATAAGAATTTTAGTTTTTTTTAACAATTTGTTCACTTGGCTTTTTTGGAGGGTGGAGTTGGATGATTTCCTTGTCACTCAAAAGCCTCTGCTTTCTGAAGGCCATCAGTCTGCATTGCCTGACATCCCACCAAGGACACGTGGCTGAGGTAAATACATGTATATTGTGTATTGCTTTAAAAGTACTTACATTATTCTGCTCTTCCACATGTTTGTCCCTGTGTCTTCTGCGGATAAAACGTTAACTCTGCAGGCCATTGTTGTTTGTTTTGGTGTTGACGACATTTTGTTGTGTTCATGTACTGATGGTTGAGTTTGTTTTTGAAAACTGAGGTTAGCAGTTTTACATCAACCTTAATTTACACAGGCAATCCTATTATACACTGGTCTCATGTCATCACGTATATAAATGGACCTTTCTTACAAAAACATACTGTACATACAAAAGCTTGCAAAAATTTCAAAATCAAATGAAAACCAGAGAGATTCTGGTATGAATTAATTGTGTACTAGGATTAAGAATACATTTGAAGTGCAAAGAGCAACTGCAAACGATAGTGGGTGCTTCATTTGTTAATACAACAGTTTGATTAAAAAAAGGCTCTTGTTATCAGTTTATTATGTACACCTCTCCAGACTTTATGGAGGGGTTAAGCAATGCAGCTGCTTTACTGTTTTATGTGTGCTTCATAGTGTTGTGCAGGCCTTGGACTGGGCTGCAGAAAAACTCACAGTCACTTTGATTAACGGCTGCCATAATTTAACACCTGCTGTTTTAATGCATCAACCAAAAGTAACTGATCTCTTCATACGTGCACAGACAGGCCCACATTTTAAATAGCCGACTAAATTTATCCTGTTTGTGGGAGTAATTTAAGCCTTGCTTTGCCAAGCTTCAGTAAGAGAAAAGTCTTAAAAAAAACAAAGAAATGCTGCAGTTCACAACTACACAGATTTGAAACAGGATCCAGTAAAATACAACCAAGGACAGTTATTGAAGATAGACAAGGCAGACATCAATGATACTACATACCATCTGTCTGCCTTATAGGATTCACTGGTCCCTTTGCTTCCCCTTCAATGGGCAGAGCTTTCCTGAAAATCAGGACAGGATGTTGAAACAAACTCTCAAGGCCTTATTTTTGAAGGCAGTTATATATAATTGATGGTGTTTTTTTTAGTTTTTTTAGATAAAAAGATAAGGCCCCAGTGTTGTTTTTTTCAACATCCTGTCCTCTTTTTCAGGAAGTGCCATAGCTTGTAGCCCTAGTTCATCAAAATTGTTTACTCCGATTCTAACCTTTTTAATGGAAAACACACCAGTAACGTTACAAATCTCATAAACATACTGATGTATTCTGAGTCCTTAAATTAACCTTGAGTTGTTCTCACAAGTTTTAATATATATTTTTTCTGATCATACAAAAAATGGTTTTATACATATAAAAATGTAAATTGTTACCATAAATCAACAATTCCACAATAGATTGTTTCCCAAATTAAGTAAATCCATCATTCATTATATATAGTAACAAAGTGCGGGGAAAAGTATTGAACGGAGTATATACAGGCTATATTAGACCGCGGTTTGTACAAAATAGCTGTGTGTTGTAAAGGAAAGTGTAGTTCAGTTGTCTTAGAACCTTGAACTACATTTCCCAGGATACCATACATGTCCCAACAGGTACTTAATTAGAAACACCTGCGATCAGTTATTTAAGCAGGGTTGAAGCAACAGTGCTGGGGCTTTGATAAGGCGCAGTCCTGCCCACAGACCCAGTGTGTTGTTGCAAACTCCAAGGTTTCGTCACTGCTCTTTATTAAGGAGATGTACAAAGTGTAGACGTCCGATATTATAGTTTACTTTAGCTCTATGGTATTTACTTTAGTTCTCCAGTGTGGAGATAGGCTTTTGTTTTGTGTTGTTTTGTTGGAAAACCAGTGTTGTACATTTGTCATTTACACCTTCAAAACAACAAAGACTCATTTTGTAACAGATTCCTGCTATTGTGAGTCTCCTTTGTTGCCACTAGAAGACTGTGGTAAAGAACCTAGAACTGTGACTAAAAGTACCCCACTTTGTCACAATAGATGATTTACAGCAATACCGCGAGTGGGGATTGCACTGCCCATTTTTTTTTTAACTCAGACCATTTACTTACTAAATATCTTGGTATCCCTGAATACTGCCAATGCTGTATTGCATTTTCTCTTCATTCTGCCCTCTGGCTAGCCAAGGACATCACTACATTGATCACTACACCAGTCTTGCAAGTAGTCAGTGAAGTTATCCTGCATTGTACTGGCATCTATTCAGGGATACCCATATATTTAGTCAATAAAGGGTCTGAGTGAGCCCTGTTTAAACAGAATCTCAAAGGCAAATTTTCAGAGGAATACAATCGTTTTAACAGTGTCTTCTAAATTAAATCTCTTGTGCTTCTTTTGTTGCAGCTTGTCAGACTTATTGGCTAAGAACTGGCTTAAAATACAGTAACCATCCTTCTGAGCAACCTTAAGTGTAGCAGCGTTCCAAAAAAAAATAGCATTCTACATCCCCACGTGTTGCTACAACTGTTTAAATAATGTACCTATAATTAGACTGTGTTGCAGATGGAGTAGGAGTGGAAACATAACAACCTGTTAAGCTACTGTAGGGGTGGGTTTGAATAACATGGAAAATCTCACCAGTGTGCACTTGCAAATGATTATACTCATCTGTCAATATCTATCGGGGGAGTTTGGGTGTTCTGGGAGGTGGGTGGTGGGGGTGTTATAATAATCCTGAACTGTGCCTGTTACTGTTCCAAACTATTAGACAAGTTTTATTTATTTTGTAACCTTTATTTAACCAGGCAAGTCCCATTGAGAAAGTGGCATATCATACAATGAACTTCAGTTCACCATGAAGATTGTTCCAAGACCATGGACCAAGAAACATGAGAGCCTTTTTTTCAAAATTCTGTACAAACTTTAGGAACTGTGAAATAAGGTTATAAGTACTACAAGAGGTAATTGACTATTTATCTTCACTAAGACAAAAAAGTCAGACCAGCCCACTATGTAAATGAAATCTCAATGCAAATGCTAGTATAAATTCTCAGATCAATCAAATAAAGAAACAAACTTCCAAACATCCAAAAGGAAAAGCATTAATAAAAGTAATGTTATATTTATAATGTAAAAAATACTGAATACCAAGTATAATAGAATGTTTCAAAATCCATGATCCCTATGTCAAAAGAATCATTGTTTTTACAACATATTTCTGTTTGGTTAATTATTGGTGTCTAGAATAGTTATTTACTGCTCAACTTATTTCAAAATGAAACATAAATAGCAACAAATTGCACTGCCCTTTTTTGTTTCCATTATTCTGTACATATATGAAAGTGCTGTGTACAGATTGTAATTAAAACGTGTGCTGAAATGTGTTCTGAAGTGCTGCCAACTGCCAGGTTGGGTCAAATACTCCCGATGACAGATAAACAAACCTTAATGTGACAGATGAAAGAGATATTGAGACAGAAGGACTGTCTTCATTTCACTACAAAACAAACATGCTGGACATTTAATTAGATGGTCCAAACACCATATGTTAACCAGTAAATAGGAACAAATAAATTGGGGGTGAAAGTGGCCTTATATTAAAATGTTCCTACTAAAGCCTTATTCATTTCTGTCCAGGCAAGACACTATCAGAGACTTTTGGGCAAGGTTATAGATCCTATTTTCTCATTCTTATTTATACCACTGGAGGTGCCCCCATCACCTGTTAGTAGGATCTGCAGGTGTTAAACTGTGCTCCTCCAATATGTGCAGCCCTTCAATTTTTTTTCTTTTTTGTGTTCTTTTAGACTTCAATGCTCATGTAAGTGACAATGGCACTGGCAGCTCACACATGATTTCAGCAGAAATTAGTTTCCCCTCACATCTCAGTGAGCAACAAAATTTAAAACATGACCCATCACACCCCTGGCCTGTCATTCAGTCCTGGGCCTCTCTCAAGCACATGTTAGGCCAGAATTGTGAAGTGGTTTAGAGATGTTGACGGGAGGGGCGATTATGATAAGATCACTGAACTCTGTGACCTGCCCTTAGTTTGCATGCTACAGCAGCTTCCACAGCCCTTTATCAACTTTCCTTAACAGATGGATATCAGGGTGAGAGGAATACAGTGCACAGGGGTTGTTCTCAAATGAAGGTTTAGTTTCTGCTTTGTTTTCCAGTGAAAGCTTTACAAGGTGTGTGTGCTCTATTTAGGCAGCTGTGCAATATCCCTGTTGGGTTGGGACTGAAGACCTAGTGTGTTTGCACCAATACAGGACACCGGCTTGGCCCTCTCCGATGGGATCTATGCATACATTTCAGAGAAGTCAGTGCAGGGGCGCTGCCAGCCACAGTGCCAAGTGTGGCATGCCAGCCCATATTGTAGTGGTTGCTGAAAACTCTTGTATGGAAGTTGTCCTGTAATGAGAATAGACAGCTGCCGTTGCAATTGACAGCTGCATGTTGATAATCTTCAGCATTCAACACACTGTACAGTAACCCCAGCCCGTTTCTCAATACTGTGCTGGCAGCTTTGACAGTTTCTTTCTGTTTTTCTAACAGCTAACAACTAGCTCTCTATTTACTGTATACACTGTACACAGTTGCCCCTTGTCTGCTCCCCCCCACCAGCAGCACCACTGAGAGTATAAATGCACTCATTACACAAAAGTTGTATTGAGATGGTTCCTCTGTTACTGTTGCATTCTTTTACATATCTGGACATAAACAGCTATTAAATATTTATCTGGTTGGCATGACAAAGAAACAAGAGTTGGGACTGGGATTAATTACTATGGAGAGAAATCACAAACAAAGCAAGCCAAATAAACACCTGGGTCTTATAAATATGTGAAAAACAGTGTTAGTTAGTGTGGCAGAGCAAAGCTCTGCCCTTTTTAAATTGGCAGGGATGGGGTCAATTTCCCCTACCTGCCTGGGTTTATTATGTTCAGGTGGCTAGGGTTGATTAGTTGATTGGGTTAATTAACGATCAATCAACGCCCAGCCACCTGACATAAAAGGAGGCCTCTGCTTCTCATTTGGGAGGAGAGAGCTGAGGAAGCAGGTTTTTGTGATTTGTGATTTGTGATTTGTGATTTGTGATTTGTGATTTGTGATTTGTGATTTGTGAATCCAGTGAAGGCATTGCCCAGCCTGGAAATTGTTATTTTGTAAGTTTTGTTTTTTTGTATTGCTTTATTTGCATTTAAATCCCTTTATTTTGCCCTTGTGCACTTTAATTTTGTGTTTATCTGTCTGTGGGCCTCTATCCTCTCGCCAGTCTGCCACAGTTAGATAAATCACTTTTATTATATTAATTCATTGATTAGCTAATTCTACTTTGCTGTCAACTGTATGCACAGTTGATAAAGAAAGATATGTAAAAAATATTTGCTATAAGAGAATTTGTATTTATCATCAAAAAGTGCTATTTTTTTGTCTGAAATGTAATCAAGCAACTTTACATCGTACAGTACTATACAGCACAGCGCTCATTGTTACGGTACAAGTCGCAATCAGGCTAGAAAACTTTCCTCAGGAAGCTATTCTAGTGCTAGAAAGGTATCACTGATAGGAAGGGTGATGCTTTTTTAAGAGGCATTTTTTTAAATGTATATCAAGTTCTTAGCAAATGTTATTGCCTTCCGTTCTTCCTGTTTATACCCTGGGGATCTTTTTTTCCCATCCTGTGAAAAGATTTTGAAACCGATACTCCTACCAACTCTAATTGTTAAACATCATAAAGTCAACTAGTTGCTTAAAAGCTAATAATAAACTATGTGAGGCAATCAGAGGTATATTAATACACCCCCTGGCCACAGACAGACACACGGAATCAATACAACACACACAAAGTATGAACGTCAATTGATTACTCTATATGCATTGGTTCTTAAATAAACTGCCTACAACAACAAAATCAATTAGCCTTTTTTAATTTTTTTTTTTTTTTTCCTTAGGATTTTTTATAATGTTTTTAATGCACTAAAGATAATCATATTGTCTCTAGTCAATATAATATACAGGTAAAAGAATATTCACCAGAACAGTAGCTTAAAATTACATTTTTAGTTTTTGTAGCCAGTTAATGTGCTTTGAACTGACAACAGGGCTGTTCAGTTTTAATTATTATCTCCAGCATTTTTTTGCTGTTTTATCTTGTGCCAATCTAAATGATATGGCCAGTGATGGTTTGTGATTTTTGGTTTGTGAGTATTTTTTTTTAGTACTCATTATTATTATTATTTTTACCAATAAATGTAATGTGACATGATATCTACAATGTAATGTCACACTCTCAGGCAGCTGTTTCAGCAAAGTATTCATATCAGACAGGAGCAACCATGTGCATTTGTGCAAAGACATGGAATGGGTAGGGTGCAGCCTACATGCCATGGTCTGAGGATGTAAATTGTCTTTTGTCCTAAGAAAGATTACTCTGTGATTTACTCCTTGATTCATTAACTGCTGTAGGTAAATTCTATGGGGAAATATGCTTCAGTGTACCTCAACCTTAAATATCCAGGAAAAATTATTATAATATATTATATATATATATATATAATATATAATATATATATATATATATATATATAGATAGAGAGAGAGAGAGAGAGAGAGAGAGAGAGAGAGAGAGAGAGAGTAGAGAGAGGTGAAAAAAAACGTAAAAGACAATGTAAACAAAGTGGTTGGTAAACAAAGTAATTAATGTGAAGTGTTTGGTAGTAAAAACTAAAGATTGGTTAATTAATACTATGTTAATTGATAATGGTTTGTTAAATAAGGGTGACTAAAAATAATTAAATCGGGTTTAAAATAAATACTTATTGTACAGAGACAATATGGGGCATTAGGGCCATGTAGAAGCTACTGGAGTCAGGGGTTAGCTCCATTTAAATTAATTATTCAATTTACATCTTTTCAATTGTCTAACAACGTAATTGTTTCGTGTTTAAAAACTCTGTGTTTGTTGATATTGGATGAGAGTGATCGTGTGCAGTTTGGTTGGGAAAGTAAGCGGGTTATTGTGGGTATTGACATTGTGGAAGCGGGACAAGGAACTATTGGAAAGGTATTTGGATTGTGAATTGGTTTTGACAACGAGGGAACAGGTTTAGCCTGCCTCGTTATTAGTTAGAGAAGAGCTGTTGAGCTAGGGCCCGAGATCAGGTTAGGTTTTGTTTTGTTTATTTATTTTTTTGTTGTACATAAACACAAGCTACAGCGTGTTTCCTGGCATCCTATGTTTAAAGCGTTTATTTGAAAAAAAAAAATGTGTGACTGGAGGGCAATCCATCACTATACAGACAGACAGACAGACACTTCACAAATGGTGATTGTTAATCATTTTCTTAATCATCGTGTTCATACAGAAGTTTGTGATTTTCATCAACAATTAAGTATTTTAAAACAATCTTGGTAAAACATTACTTATATATAGTTGCTACTACGAACAACTGCAAAAAGGTCAGCCTTGCCCAGGTTGCAAGTAGATCACAATGATGGTCATTGCTCTGTTCTATATTTAGATGCAGAAGTCTGAAGCAAGCTTACATTGACGTGCTGAATTGGAATGTGCTTATTTGGCTTCAAATTTAAGGATGAATTCCCCCCTCTGGATTTGGTCTCACGTATTGCACTAACTAAAGGAAACTCATGTAACCGTACAGTTGTGAAAAAGGTACTGCTTTCATGTCATTGGTAAAATACGGTCAATCAACAAGGCAAGTAGCCAAATATCCTGGCTTCTGTACAAGAAAGGTCATTGAGGGGGCTCACTGTAAAGGCGCTCCTTGTGGAGTGCAGGATGTGCCCTATAGCCTGGACGTCGCCGGTTCAAGTCCAGGTTATTCCACTGCCAACTGTGGATGGGAGCTCCCAAGGGGCGGCGCACAATTGGCCAAGCGCTGCCTGGTGGGAGGAGACTTGGGGCGGCCAGGGTGTCCTTAGCTCACCGTGCACCAGCTGCCCCTATGGTCTTGTCTGTAAGCTGCACGGGGCTGCGTTGTCCTCCAGCGCTGTAGCTCTGAGGTGGCTGCCTGATGAGCCTGCAGTGTGTAAAGAAATGGGCAGCGTGTGCCTCCTGAGTCAGAGCAGGGGTGGTAGTGGTGAGCTGAGCCTAAAAATAATTGGACATTCTAAATTTAAAAATTTAAAAATTCATGGGGAAAACCAAAAGCGTGTTAATATAGGGTCAGTTAGAATGAATGAAAGCCCTAAATTTAAAGATACCAAATAATTGTCTTAATTTAAAATAAACTAACGTGTGTCCTCTTTACAGAACTGCCACCTCACTGATTAGAGCATGCACAAGTGTAGGCACAACTATGGCAAGTGATCCCTTTCCTGAGTAAAAATATGTGTAAGGGTTTTTATATTGAAATATTGCACATGATTTTTTTTTTTCTTTTGGAGCAGGAATTGGCAGGAAGAGGGTGAACTCTGAGGACTAACGTTATACACAGGCTCTCGCTTATCAGGGGAATTAAATAGTTAATGACTTCATCACCTGAAAGGGGTTGGGGGAATAGTTAGGGAACTGTGGAATAAGACAGCTTTGTAAGAATTACTCTCGTGTGGGTTTGGTTTTTATCTGAATGACTTTTGTGCCACTTTTATTTGTATTTTTGTTAATATCAGCCTAGGTTGTGGTTTCCATTGATGGTTTTCTACAATCGTTTCCATTCCAGGAACACTCAGGAAATTGGATGGATGGACACGTTTGAGAGGCCCGTTGGTTACACAAGCATCCGCTCTCATGCCCCTTATGAGGTCACCTAGATCCTCTTGCTTTCCCATCCTTGTTGCTGAATAATTGCACATAGCTCTCACCCAGCTTATATATGGCATTCAGTGGATCTCCACAGATACAGGGATCTCCCCAAATCCAGCTTAAATGCATTCCAAAAACAGAAACTACTAAAACCATCAATATTACACACACACACACACACACACACACACACACACACACACACGCATACAGATCAGGCTGTTGTCTCGCAGTATTTTGAATTTTGAGTGCACATGATGTTAGCCTACTTGACTTATTTATTGCCACATAATTAAGCACAGTGTGGGTGTATTTGAAGTTATTAAATTAATAAACAACCTTGTGCAAACTGAATATATCATAAACAATGAAATATATCTTCATATTTCAGAGGCCATCGCTACCGAACATAAAATTAACAGTTCTATTTTGTATTAACAATAGTAATTTACCAAGTAAGTGATACAGTAACTGATACACTAAAACAATTAAGTGAACCATAATTTATTGTCATATTATAGCTTACCGCAATCTCTTTTGTAGCTGTTGTTTAATAGATAGAAAGATAATAGTTACATACTTATATATGTGACTTTTTTTTTACCTTTTTTCCATTATGCACAGACAATTTGAGCTAATTTGACCAGACTTTGATACAAACAAATTACATCTGTCTTCTACCAGCCTTCATACTTATCCAGCTTTAAGAGCTGATGTACATACAGCAAGAGCCAATTGAAATTGGGGGTGGGGTCAGATGTAACATCCTTTGAAGAATAATTGAATAAATAACGACACATTTTATTTAAGAACTGAACGTCTTAGTGAATAAGATCAATTTTCACATAAAGCAAATAATTTTGAAAAATATAATTGTTCATATAAGGTCATTTTTTATGTCCTAATTTTTAAACTATTTACTATTCTTAAAATGTTAGGCCTTTTCAAGCAAGAATAAGCCACTGTCACAATTGCGACATGCACATTGTGTTTCCTTTTTTTTTTTTTTTTTTTTTTTTTTAACTTATTTCAGTTTGAAATGTACAGATCTTTAAAAGATAACACTAAAGACAACAGCTGTGGCTGCTTCTTGGTACCATAATCACTTATGTGTTATTCTGGGTTCTCAGCAGTAAAGAGGGTCAGTAATAATACAGCTTTCAAGATGTATTAAGAAAAAAATGTAAAGTGTTATTTTAACACTCAAACAGTATTTCACCATCTAAGAAGGGTATATGTAAAATTTAAAAACAAAAGCTTTTTTTTTTTTGTAAAACGAATTAAAATGATGAAGCAAATCGTGTTTCCTTCAATAGAACGTGTTAACGCAGGTGTTGATTGTTCCTGGTTGTTTGTGTTTCACTTGTCCTCTTTTGATAGTGGTTCCCATAATAAACAAATGTGACAGTTTAAAATAGCGTTTATTCAATCGGCACAACTGACGCACAGTCTTTGTATAGTTTATAGTTGTTCTTTTCATCTGGTGATTAATAAAGTTGAAGTCGCTACTCGCTGTTGAAACTGTTCACATTCATCGTCCCATCTCCTGCTTCTGTGAACTTCGAAGATCCTTCAGCGTCTCCGGGGCAATTCTTATCTTGTCATTTCATTAAGGTTGGGCGTTAATTAGATACTACATAACAACATGGAAATAGAAAGCAACGGAAGGTGCTAGGAATTTACAGGGTGCCTGCCATTGTTACTCACACATGTCATATCTTTTCAGGCTGAAAATGACGGCAGTGCTTTTTTTCTTTAAAATAGCGAGGTGGGGTACTATTTTAGGGAATGTATTTCACTTTGTGTGTGTTTTTTTCCTAAAACTTTTAAAATACATTCATTCTTGAAAGTTTACCAACTGCTATTGCTTAATCTTCATTTTAATAAAACCTAACAGTAAACGGTAAAATGGAAATACTATACATTTCTAAACTGTTTTTTGTTTGTTTTTGTTTGGGATTTTTTTTTTTTTTGCCGTGTATTTGGCACACTGATTGAGTGTTAGTATCATTCACTACGTCACTGACAATGTGTTTATCATCCCACAGCGATTTGTACCCTATACGTAATTCATATTAGTAATTGAGGCAGCCTTCTTTAAAAGTGCTTGAAGGGTGACGTATTACTCCTGTCCTGTAAAAAAAAAAAAAAAAAAAAAAAAAAAAAAAAAAAGAATTTCCATATGCTTGCGTTCACTTCTATGTGGCAGCGGGTCGGAATGCAGTTTCTGCTACTGTTACCAATGGCATTCAAACTGACAGCCTTGAGCACCACACAAACAACTGTCGAGTGGAGCTGCACAGCAAAGCAACAACTCCACCAGGAGACTCTGGTTGGTCCACCAGACATCAGGGAGTGAAGTAGGGATTCCTGGGGACTCGTCTCTCTCTATCTCTCACTGATTTACCGTGCCAGGTCACTTTTAAAAACAAAGACCGTCGGACAGTAGACAAGGCAATAATGGAAGCGCTTCAGAAAACTTTGACTTACCGGGGCGACCATGGTCCTTACAGAAAGCTACTCCCAGACAAGGCTATCTATAATTCAGGTAAACAACAGGATGAATCCAAATACGTGGAGATAGATGATCTTCTTGATATGAAATCGGAAGGCGCAAAAACTGTCAAAGTTACTTTTAGTACTGGAGAAGGCAGCCAGCTGGCAATATTTAACTGTAAAAACGGCACATCCACTGCTGAAAATGAAAGCCCCGACTACCGAGAAATGAATGCAAATGAAGTTAAACCCACAACGGGCGTAAGAGCAGAGCAGTTTCTCACTGCGGATCTCTCTGGCTCGTCTGAATCTTCTGAAATACCCAAGAACGATGATGAATTTACAGACTGCCCTGAAACGTCGGTTCAGAAGCGGGGCATGATCTCTGGAACTGAAACAAAAAATGCACCTAAAATGTCTAAGGCAAAACCCTCACTGGATTGGGACAACGATGAACTGGAATACACGGATATATTTTTGAACAGAAAGAATGAGAAAGAAGGAAGCCCTAGCCGCCAGAAATCGGACGATTACGCATCAAACGACAATGAGGATGAGACCCACTATATTTCAACTCACGAAATACAGCTGTGTGAGTTAGATGATGATGTTGATTATGACTTTGGGCAGGGGTCGTCATGGGATTTTGAGGACGACAATTTGGTCTATTCCTTTGTGGATTATGCCTCTTTTGACAGTGATGAAACTGTGGAAGGGACACAAATAGAGGATAGTGATTGTGTAAATGTGAAAAGCAATCAGACTCAATCTAATAATACAGTTCAGCGCACTAGCGGAGCAGCAGTCAGCACTAAGCATGAAAGCGATCTATGTGACACGGACAAATCCGCTAGCTCAGATGAAAGCCTGTCAAAGAACCAAAACGGCAGTGAGAATTCTGCAGGCCAGATTCACCTGTCAATCAAAACGACTTCCAGGGCTATAAATGAGCCTAACAACGTCCAAGAAAGGGAAAATATTGGTTATGATGCCAAGTATGAGAGAGACATGAGCCGCTATGTCTTAAAAAACACTGGTGCTAAAACAGAGAACATCACTGATCGTGCGAAATGTTTTATTGCAGCTCCAGGACGTCTTCACTTTGGAAGTAATTTAAAAGGTAAAAAAGATATAACTGAATACTCGAGTGGCGCATCCAGTGCTGTCAGTGAGCTGGATGATGCTGACAAGGAAGTGCGTAATTTAACTGCCAGAGCATTCAAAAGTTTGGCTTGCCCTTATTTTGACACAATTAATTTTAGCACCTCCAGCGACTCTTCGGCATCTTTATCAGAACACGGCCGTGGGATTAACAAGTGGTCAACTTTTGTTGACTTAAAATATGGCAATCTGACCCAAAGAAGCAAACAAAACGTGGTTTCACATAAGAGCTCTACATCAACTTTTGAAATTAACAAGAATTTGGCTATAGGCAATATACAGCCACCTCAGAGTAAAAGCATAGCTTTAAATGGAAACATTGCAGATAGCAAAAGGAGCATTTCATCAACAAATGAAATAAAAGTGAAAGAGGGAATTGAACAAGGGGTAATAACTTTGACTGAAACTTTAAATTTCCGTTGCAATGTTAAAGCGGGCGTCCCTGGAAGCGAAAGGCGTGCAAAATTTGCAGAAAAGGTCGCAGGATCGCGTTCTACAGATGAAGTTACAGACACCTTGTCAAGCGAGCTGGGGGGTGAGGCCAGCAGGCAAACTTGCAAGGCAGGGGAAGCCATGGAAGGCACACACAAGAAAGCACAATTTGCCACAAGTCTTCTCAAAAATGTAATCTCTAAGAAAATGCAGTTTGAACAGGAGCGCAAAATGGAAAGAGGAGAGATCTCCGAAACACCCTTTCCGGGATTGTCACCTGGTCTGTCTTGTAAAGAGTTCGAATTCCCGAAAGAAAAGGTAGGTGGCGAATCCCGGGATTTTCAAAGGCAAAACTCCAGGTTCTCAGAAGGGAGTTCTGAATTTACAATTGTTTCATTGAATGATATAAAAGATTCTGCGGAAAGTAAACCGTGTGATCTCAAGGACTCGGCTCATAAGGAAGACGCTTCAACTATTACATCAGAAACTAATTTGGAGTCCTCCTTTGAAGCGGGGTTCGATACTAAAAAAGGAGTATCTGATACAGCCAAGGGTATGCTACTTCGTAGCCAGAATAGCGCATTTAGATCATGGAAGGACGGTGAGGTAGAGTTTCAAAAGGAATATAAAAACGACGATAAAACCCTTGCAGGGAAATCGGCTACCTCCACAGATAAGACGGAACTGCAGCACCAACCAAGCAGCGGAAAATCAACTAAAATGTCACAACTGTTTGTGCCGAGCATTCAGCTTGTTTCCAATGAGAGTAAAATTGGAAAAACACAGCAAAACAACAACTATTCAACCAAGGCAGTTCCAGATCTAGGAGATGGAAGCAACGTTCTGAGCCCCGACACCTTGTACGTAGCTGATTCAGCCAGAAGCTTGGTAACTTCTAAGTCACCTGAAATCAAAATAAACCTGCGGAGCGTAAAGGAAAACAAGCACAACCCGTTCAACATTGCTAAGCTGCTAACTCCTAATATAGGTTGCAGTGCGGCCAACCTGATAAAGACAGCTGATGACTCAAAATGCCAAGCGCTTTCTGTAGCATTAAAGGGTGAGTCGTCGGAAAAAGTGCCCCATTTCACGGTCAGAGACATGAGGGATAACAAATGCAAGCTCCAAACACCGATTCATCAGGTCAGGGACGTGCGCAAGCTGGTTAAAAGTTCATATCACTTTGTTTCTCTGGACAACAACGACTCCAAAGGCTCTGCTTCTGATCAGAACGCAGAACAGAAATCTATCCAGCAGGGCCACTTCAGAAAACCGGGTTCGCTTTCACCTATAGTGATAAAGTGCCAGTCAGTAAATACAAACAGCAACGTGACACCATCAAAACGCAGACCAGTCGAGGGTATTTTGGAGGCAGGCAGAGTGTCTACACCTCCTTCAGAGGGTGCCAAAAACGGAACCACACTGGTCCACAGAACAACAGGCAGAGTTGCCCTGGTTACTGCATCAAAGCAACATAAAAGCGAATCGTCCGAGGCGCCTGCTGGGGTGAAAATTGAAACCAAGTCAACTAACCAGAAACCGGAAAAAAATATCGAACCCACAGAAAAGAAACCAGAATCAAAAATGGCCAACCAGGCAGCCTTGGAAAAACTCAGAGCTGCTGTTAAAACCATGGAACAGTTGTATGTTTTCGACAGAAACGAGTGGAAGCGAAAAACCCAACCACAGCCAATTACTGATAGTCATGTGCTGTCACTCATTGCTAGTGAAGAGGGTCCAGAGGGCAACCAGGAACAGTGCGCGGTAAAAACAACAACAGGAGAGGAGAATGTGACTGTAAGTCCATCGACAGTAGAGAGATTGGCCAGGAGAAACTCTTATCCTACTGCAGAAAAGTCAAGTCAGTCCGCCGTTGCAGGGTCAGTGTTCGATTTTTTGCCGAAGAAAGAAGTCAAAGAGTATCTGAAAACGTTTCACATTCCCCTTAACAGAGAGGACAAAGACGTGTCCAGATCTCTTTCTCAGCAAAGTGGAGCCTTCACCAACAAAAACGTTTCCACTTTTACTAACAACCAGAAAACTTCCTCCAGAGGCAGCAGTATCAATGTCACCAATAAACTGCCTCAGCCATATACTTCTTCACAACCACCTTTCAGCACAAAAAGCATTGTTCCCAAATCTCCTAAAGCCCCCATGTCACTAAAAATATTACAGGCCAAAGTTGCACCTGTCAAAACGGAGAAAAATAGCAGTGAAGCAGAAAAGAAGCAGGCTCATTCAACCTTTACAACAGATTCAGAAAATTACCTTACAATACCAGTTAAACCACAAACCAGCGAAGCCAAACCTACCACAACCAGTCGAGAGCAAAATGCTGTGTACACCTTTGCAGCCACAGGAGCCAAACCCCAGACCACCAGTCCTTTGAGCTATTTCAACCCAGCTGATTCTAGAAGACAAGAAGACAGCAGTCAGTCCCCCAAAAGATCTTCCGTTGTTATGGAGACACGGTCCCCAGATACCCCTACTGCCACCATCTATCATCACTCCCTGCCAATGGCAATGTCTGGTGCACAGCCTCAGGTGATTTGTTTTTCACCATCTGTGCCGCCACCTATAGACCAGTACCAACAGACACAAAGGAAGATGCTGTTGGATCCAACAACTGGACAATATTATCTTGTGGATACCCCCGTCCAACCTGCCACTAAGAGGCTGTTTGACCCTGAAACAGGGCAGTATGTGGATGTCCCTATGCCCCAGCAGCCAATGACCCCAGTACCATTAGCATTAAGTCCTGGTGCTTATGGTGCCACATATATGCTATACCCAGGTTTTTTGCCCACAACCGCTGGGTTGCCCACCAGGACTTTGCAGACCCAGTTGTCATCTCATTCAGAGGCAGATGACATAGATAAAATGAGCAGCAAAGAAGTAATACATTTGGGGAAACAAGGAGATGTAGCTTACATGGAAAGCCCCTACTACGTCCCCACTGGGAAATCTGCACAGGCACCATCTACCAGCCAGCATATAACAAGCAGGGGGTCAAAAGCATTCTCTGACGGAAAACCTGTGATTAGCATTGTGTCACAGCAAGGTCCAAGAATAATCGCCCCACCCTCCTTTGATGGAACTACCATGAGTTTTGTTGTGGAGCACAGGTAGATCAATGGAGATCGACTTGTAAGTACACATTTTATTTAACAATGTAACCCTTTTATTAAGCGATAGAAACAATAACAGGTCACTGTAATATACCTGACCAATTGGGCACTGGGAGGGGTGGGGGGGGGGGATATTGCAAACAGTTTCTTACAGTAATATTTTTCCTTACAGGTTTTTGTTCTTTTTGTTTTATTATTATTAACATAATATTTTTCTTCCTTTAAGTGATTTAAAAAAAAAAAAAATCCCTATACAGCTTTTTTTGTCAAAACCGGTTGTCAAAACATAGTGGATCTAATATCCTAACCTAGGAATTCATTAATATCTGTATTTGTTTTTTATAGGGATATGTATAACCGGTTATTAGAACATATCTATTATTATTGATATTATTCTATCCAATATAAATATATAAATATATATAAAATAAATTATAAATACATTACTTTAATTGTTTTAGTATAGCGTTTTCAGATATCCCGCGTTATTATATGGCATAAAGAAAACTTTACAGTGTATTCTTTGGTAAAAGTAACATTCATTTTTTCCCATTTTTCATTAAGTAAAACTACAAATTCAATATGATAATGTAACATTATTCAATAGGTTTCATTCGACTTTATGAAACAACATGAATTAATTTTATAGGGTGATGCAAAGCTTTTGGCTAGAGCTGTAGAATCTAAGAAGCCACCTTTTACACCTCTTTTTAAAGTAATAGAAGCAACTGAAAAATATAAATATTAATACGAGGAATTGCTAACACATTTATGGATGCCTTCAATTATTTTATTATTTTATATAATTATTTATAATTTAGTAAATACCAAACCAAAATACCAAATTATTATTATTATTATTATTATTATTATTATTATTATTATTATTATTATTATTATTAGTATTAGTATATTAGTATTAGTATATTATTATTATTATTATTAATGTCATGTATGTGTGTCATTACGTAATAACACTTTCGGATAACATAAGTGATATCAACATACAAAACATCAGATAAAAATACGTATGATTGAAATGAATACAGTAAACTATTTTTGGAAGTCGAGTTGGATAAAGGCATCTGCTAATAATAATATAATAATAATAATAATAATAATAATAATAATAATAATAATATATAATAATAGTTATACTACAGTCTGGGTCGATTGCAGCTTAGCAAAGTTTGTCCACTTGATGGGTCTACTAGCGGATTAAGCCGGATAAATCCACTTGCTTAGACTAAAATTAGTACACTTGTACCAAACTATGAAGACTAATTTAGTATGCTTGCTCGTCCTACGTTTGTACAGCACATTTTAATACTAAGACAGCGCCAGTATTCTCTGAAATGACATCTAAAAACAAGTGAAGTGAAAAGTGAAGCCTTTTGAACCGATAATTTATAGAGTAATTTAAATAAACTACTATGGCAATGTGGCACCCTTCTCCTTTTTTGTCTAATTTATTATGGTTGAGGAAAAGTCTGAAGAGATTGCTTTCGTTTTTTTTTTTCATTAAAATATTATAAAAACTAATAAAGTGCTAAGTTATGTGTACATTCCCTGGAAAACAGCATTCATGTAGTAAAGTACTATTAGTGACTTTTTAACCAACACTCTTTCTTAAATTGCTGCTCAAGCACAAAAGGAATTTTAAAGCAGTAACTTGAGAACCAAAAGCATCTTTATTTTAGTATCTAATAGGTAGCAAAAAGCCTTCTCTATAATGACCTGATCTATAACAGGCTTTGATGGTTTTCCAACAAACAAACAATGTTTAAGCAAAGTTACTTTCTGTCTGCTCTAGAATTGTTGTACATGTGGCTTCATTTAGTTGTTTAGGCATTACAACTCAAATAACTCAAATGTGAAGTTCTTCATGAATATAAAACGCAGTATAACACACTATGAAACACAGAAAACCTGAGTCATTCTTGCTTGAGAGAAAGCAACTGTGCTTAGTTAAACAAACTTAACCTGGTCTTAATAACATATCAATGTGGTTTAACTGCACATTGAATATACCCCATAGATACCAATTTTTTTTTTTTCAATCCATTAGTCAAATGTTTATAAATCAGTGAATACAGTATATTTTGACACCTTTAAGGCACCTGAAATAGTAATAATAAAATAATAAATAACCACAAAAAAAACAATTCTTCCCTTTACATTATGTAAGTCAAAGTACATTGTTTATATTGCTCCAAGCTCATAGCCAGACCTGAATATAGACACATACCCAAAATAAGCACCAAGCTTGGTTCAGGTGTAATATTACAGTGATGGTCAAAAAGCAGATGGTTGAAAAGCTATTGGATGAACTGAATGTTTTCCCTTGTTAACCTTGAAGAATCTTTTGCCCTGCTACACCACTTCAGTTCAATAAAGCACAGAACAATATCAGATAAATGACCAGGTTCTTTTTATTCAGGTGCAGAATTAAAATATGGGGAAAATGTCACTAAGAAATTATATATATATATATATATATATATATATATATATATATATATATATATATATATATACATACACACACACACATACAGTTCTGGAAAAAATTAAGAGACCACTGCAAAATTATCAGTTTCTCTGGTTTTAATATTCATAGGTATGTGTTTGGGTAAAATGAACATTTTTGTTTTATTCTATAAACTACTGACAACATTTCTCCCAAATTCCAAATAAAAATATTGTCATTTAGAGCATTTATTTGCAGAAAATGACAACTGGTCAAAACAGCAAAAAAGATGCAGTGTTGTCAGACCTCGAATAATGCAAAGAAAATAAGTTCATATTCATTTTTAAACAACACAATACCAATGTTTTAACTTAGGAAGAGTTCAGAAATCAATATTTGGTGGAATAACTCTGATTTTCAAGCACAGCTTTCATGCATCTTGGCATGCTCTCCACCAGTCTTTCACATTGATGTTGGGTGACTTTATGCCACTCCTGGCTCAAAAATTCAAGCAGCTCGGCTTTGTTTGATGGCTTGTGACCATCCATCTTCCTCTTGATCACATTCCAAAGGTTTTCAATGGGGTTCAGGTCTGGAGATTGGGCTGGCCATGACAGGGTCTTGATCTGGTGGTCCTCCATCCACACCTTGATTGACCTGGCTGTGTGGCATGGAGCATTGTCCTGCTGGAAAAACCAATCCTCAGAGTTGGGGAACATTGTCAGAGCAGAAGGAAGCAAGTTTTCTTCCAGGACAACCTTGTACTTGGCTTGATTCATGCCAAAGCTGCCTGATTCCAGCCTTGCTGAAGCACCCCCAGATCATCACCAATCCTCCACCACATTTCACAGTGGGTGCAAGACAGTGTGGCTTGTAGGCCTCTCCAGGTCTCCGTCTAACCATTAGATGACCAGGTGTTGGGCAAAGCTGAAAATTGGACTCATCTGGGGGTGCTTCAGCAAGGCTGGAATCGGGCAGATTTGTCTTTGTGAAGGGCGCATGAATCAAGCCAAGTACAAGGTTGTCCTGGAAGAAAACTTGTTTCCTTCTGCTCTGACAATGTTCCCCAACTCTGAGGATTGGTTTTTCCAGCAGGACAATGCTCCATGCCACACAGCCAGGTCAATCAAGGTGTGGATGGAGGACCACCAGATCAAGACCCTGTCATGGCCAGCCCAATCTCCAGACCTGAACCCCATTGAAAACCTCTGGAATGTGATCAAGAGGAAGATGGATGGTCACAAGCCATCAAACAAAGCCGAGCTGCTTGAATTTTTGCGCCAGGATTGGCATAAAGTCACCCAACATCAATGTGAAAGACTGGTGGAGAGCATGCCAAGACGCATGAAAGCTGTGCTTGAAAATCAGCGTTATTCCACCAAATATTGATTTCTGAACTCTTCCTAAGTTAAAACATTAGTATTGTGTTGTTTAAAAATGAATATGAACTTATTTTCTTTGCATTATTCGAGGTCTGACAACACTGCATCTTTTTTTGTTATTTTGACCAGTTGTCATTTTCTGCAAATAAATGCTCTAAATGACAATATTTTCATTTGGAATTTGGGAGAAATGTTGTCAGTAGTTTATAGAATAAAACAAAAATGTTCATTTTACCCAAACACATACCTATAAATAGTAAAACCAGAGAAACTGATAATTTCGCAGTGGTCTCTTAATTTTTTCTAGAGCTGTATATATATATATATATATATATATATATATATATATCTATATACACACACACACACACACACACACACACATATATATATATATATATATATATATATATATATATATATATATATATATATATATATAACGAATAGAGAACGTTTTTATTGGACAAGACGGTCAAAAAGGCTCAACAACACATTGTTAAAATATGTAACTGATCAATTACAGACATCATAATGAAGATTTATCAAGACAGTTAGTTTTAAACACCACCAGTGTGTTAAGGAAAGATAGATTTTGTTTAACCAGACTAAAATTACAGAGTAAAACAAACTTATAAAACACAGAACATCTGACACGTTGTCTGTGCAGGGGAGGGAACCTCAGGGCGAGGGAAAATATCTGTATAACAACATGCTGTCTTTATTTTACATACCACTGGCTCCAATCAGTTACCGACAAGTTAAAACATTAGGTTACGGATGTAACCCTGGTTCCTGAAAGAGAAGATGACACCCAAACAATACTTTTGGGATATTGCCTGCCTTTGGTAGGTATTTTTGAGCATTTTATATCAAAGCTGCCTATAGGCCCTTCTGCAGAGTGATGTCCTGGGATCCGTATCCCGAGGGATCAAATAGTCACTTCGTAGAATACTCAATCTCCTTTTACAACCAAAGCGACCTCGCTGGTTGGTGGTCGTCTTCTCTTTTATGCAATCAGTGTTACATCTGTAACCTAACGTTCCCTTACAAGTCGAAGACGACCACCAAACGATACTTTTGGGAAAGTATGCCAAAGCTGTCGCGAGGGAGTGTGTGCAGACAGCTAATGAGGGATTGAGGGATCTTAACCATGCATAACCGATTAGGTCAGTAGTGGGAGTGTGCAACCTCCAGGACCCTTGTGCCCAATGAAGGCATTGATGGAACTACCACATTAATGCAGTAGAACCTGGTAAAGGTATGCGGCATAGTCCAGCTAGCCGCAGTACAAATCTTGGAGAGTGAGGCTCCTCTAAAGAGGGCCAAAGATGTGGCCACCCCTCTAGTAGAGTGTGCAGCTACCCGCCCAGGTGGGGCTAAGCTGGCATTATCATATATTATTATTTATGTGGAGGTGATGGCTAAGAGGAAGGGCTGTCTTCATTGACAAATACTTCAACTCTAGTAGTATATGGGCTCAAACGTTAAGACTCCACTCTGGGAGAGCATCCCTCTACAATGTCGGGCACCCTTTAGAAACCAGGTCGCCAAAAAATTTGTGCCTGGTGAAACAGAATCCACCGGGGCATGGCATGCAGATATGGCTGCCAGGTACAACTTCAATGTAGAAGGAGCTTTATCCACATCTAGCAACTCTTATAGTAAATGCAAGATAACAGGCATAGAGCAAGATATGGGGTAATATACCCAAGGGTCAGATACCAGTTTTGGAAGTACCTCCACTTATAGTTGTATAACAACCTAGTGGAGGCTGCCCTGTTATTCTGCAAAGTGCCCGCAACTGCATCAGAGCACTAGGGCTATCCAGTGGTCCCGTTCAGGACCAGACCCACAACTGGAACCTGCCTGGTTCCAGTTGCCAAAGCATGCCACGGGACCGTGAGAGACCGTTGACCTTGGTCCGAGGCACTCTCTGGCAACTGGAACCAGGCAGGTAGGAGCTAGCACAGGGTTGAAAACCAAAATTCTCCTGGGCCACTGAGGGGCAACCAAGAGAACCGTCGCCTTCTCGATCTGGACCTTCTCTAGGAAGGCTGGGAGCAGCGGCAGGAATGCATAAAGCAGCGCTCTGGGCCACCCATGGGCTAGGGCAGTGGTCCTCAAAGTCCTGCCCGTAGGCAAATTCGTGCCCACGAAGCCAGGCCATCGTGCCAGTGGCAGCTGTTATTAAATTATGGGTCATGAACACATTTCTGCCGGGTCATAGCGTGGGAAAATAAAGAAAGCTTTAAACACGTTTTCCAACAAAAGCTTGACAGTGATGCTCGCTTATGTTTTGCTTGTACGTACTCAACATTTTTTTTTTTTTTTCTGAATGGCTTTTGTGATATGATCAACCAATTGAATATCTGCATTGCCTCTGTGGTAGCCCAATCATAAGTTAGCTGGGTGGGACATAAACTGTGTCTGTTTCAGGTGCAGGTACCGACTGTAAGTTTAACCAATAGGAGAGTCAAATATCTGCCAAGTTTTACGCAGCTGTCCAGTCATAAGCAAGCAGAGGCCGTTCACGGTATTCTGCATGAAAATTGAAGGCATTCGTGAGCAAAGGCAGGTGTTAATATGCCGGGTAAGCACTGAATTTTTCCGACTGTTATTGAGAAAAATAATACATTTCAGTATTTACAATTTAATTTTCTATCTCTATTTTTTTATTTTTTATTTCAACAGACAAGGGAAACACCGTAGTATATTTAGTTACGAATCCACTTTCTCTGAATAATTGTACTGGAGATGAGCGATCTTTAAAACAGAGTAGTGTTGGCAGATTTGTCGAGCTGAAACAAAGTGAGACTATCTACACTTTTATTCATGGTTATCTGTGTAAACATGCTATTTACAAATATTTGGTATATATCTATATATATATATATATATATTATATATATATATATATATATATATATATATATATATATATATATATATATATATATATATATATATGTATGTATATGTCGTGAGAAGGCAGTGTGTAAGACAAGAACCTACGTAATAGTTAGTGCAAACAGCCAAGTAAGATCAATTTATGTCCGTGCCCAAATTACTCTGAGGACCACTGGGCTAGGGCATCGACGCCGAGTAGACCATCTGAGCGGTGGAGGGAGTACCATAAGGGGCAATCTGTTGTCTCTGCCGAGGTGAAAAGATCGACCTGCGCCTGCCCGAACCGTACCCAAATGCGCTCCACCAGGGTGGAGTCGCCACTCTGATGAAAGCGGACCCTCTCTGGAGAGGTGGTTCGCAGCCCAATTTGTAGATTCTGTTGGGCCCAAATCAAGAGCCGGTAGGCTACGTGTTACAACCCCAGGGACCTCAGTCCACCCTGGTAGTTGACATATGCTACTACCAATGTGTTGCTCGTCTGGACTAACACATGTCTCCCATGGAGCACTGGGAGAAAGTGCTGGAGAGCGAGGTGAACCACCTGCTTTTCCAGCATGTTCATGTGCAGGGACGTCCGGGGGCCAGACCAGGACTTGCAGACTCCTCTGCCCTCCCAGACTGCAGCCCAGCCCATGTTGGAGGCATCTGTCATCACCACCTGATGATTCAGCACTACTCCTAGTAGCACACCTTCGCAGAGGTGGGAGGTCTGTCTCCACCAGTGCAGGGCTACCAAACACCCACGGGATACTGTCAGCCAACAGTATTTGTCATGTTTCAGGTGTAGCTGGAAGGTGTTGAGCCATGCTTGGAGCGGGCGTGTACAGAGTAGGCCGAGCTCCATGGCCAATGTGGCTGCGGCCATCAGACCCAGTAGTCTCTGGAAACACACCAGAGGAACTCTTGATCCCTGATGAAACAGGGAGAGGCAATCCTTTATAGCTGCTACTCTGTCCACTGACAGGTAAGCGCGCATTACAGTGGAGTCCAGTCGGAGTCCCAAGCAGTCTCAGCAGATGCTCCATCACTGTATTGTATGGGCCACTGCTCCCTCCTGCGACTTGCAACACGTCAACCAATCATCTAGGTCAGTGGTGTACAACTCGATCCTGGAGGGCTGGTGTCGCTGCAGGTTTTTATTCCAACTACACCATAAAGTACTTTATTGGACCTTATTAGAAGCCTAATTGGTCCAATTAACTAATTTAATGTATGGTTAGAACAAAAACCAGGAGGAACACTAGTTCTCCATGACCTCAGTTATGCACCACTGGTCTAGGTAGTTCAGCACAATGATGGCATCTACACACTTTGAAAAAGTGCGGGTGCAAGGGAGAGGCAGAATGGCAGCACTGAAAACTCATACACGCTTCCCTGAAAGGCGAAGCGGAGGTATTTCATGTGCGCTGGACGAATGGGAACGTGAAAATACGCATCCTGTAAGTCCACTGTGGTAAACCAGTCGCCCAGCCAGACCGACTGGTGGATGTGACGGTGAGTCAGCATTTGGAATAATTTGGCGACAACCCGGATGTCCAAGGTGCAAGTGCACCAGTACTGCAGCTGGTGTGGAGAGAAGCGTGAGGTCTGAGGCCACAAGTCTTCAGGGCCACTGCTGGGGCTGCTGAGGCTAAGATGGGGCACGCTCCTGCTGTTGCCTACGGTGGGCTTTATATTGATGCTTGGAACGCCGCTGCAGACTGTAGGCTGTGCCTCAGGTCACCCACAGGAGCTGTGGGGACCAGGACCGGGACCGTGCATATCACCTGCTGTGTCCTAGCTGCTTTCCACTGCTCAACCTACGCTGCACCAGGGCGCGTGGAGGGAGCATTGCAGCCACTTGCCTTGATGCTTCATGTTCCCAGTGGGAGCGCTGTAGTATCTCCACCACTGCTGGATCGAAAGTATGGTCTGGTGAAATCGGCGCATCTAGGAGCGCTGATTTATCAGCATCAGGATCCTTGCCTGGGATAGCCAGAGCTGTCTGCAAGCCATGATGAGACTGGCCAGGTTCCAGCCCAAGGCTTGCCCTTGGAACCCGGAGACCTGGAGTAAAGCGCTGGTCACTAAGCTAACTCAGACGCTAGTGGTTCTGGGAGTGGCGATGACTGGAACATACCATCCAAGTATGCTGTCAGCAGGCTCACTGTATTGGCAAGGTGAATGGCTTGTGCACCTGCCACATAAGCCCTCTTTAAGTGGACCTCCGTGACCCTGCATTGCAGATTAGGGCAGTGAGCAAGACAATAATAATAAACTCCATTTGTTTCTCTTTTTTTCTGGCTACACACTAAAAGTGAGCAGCGGACGGACCAGCTCTACAGCGGGGACATGGCAAGCCAAGCCCTGATGGAGGATCAAAACAGATATCTTCCCTCTCTTTTTTTTTCAAATAGCAGAATACAGTTATGCAAATATGATTAAGTTGTTAGTAGCAGTCTGCAACGCAAGTGAAGCAGACTGAGAAGACAGAAGGAAGAAGTGGAGCGGCTGATTCCACAGTAGTGGCTATGCCAACATCCAGCGAGTTTATAACAGGGGAAATACAGGCCAACTCAGAGTGAGAGCTCTTTTTGAAAAAGACTCGACACAACACGGGACCCAGGACGTCACTCTGCAGAAGGGTCTATTGGCGGCTTTGACATAAAATGCTCAGAAATACCTACCAAAGGCAGGCAATATCCTAAAAGTATCATTTGGTGGTCATTTTCGACTTGAAAGAGAACTCTTAATTCACTCATGCTTATTGTTTAAACCAGCATACTGTACACCAGATGAGTACTTATCATCAGGAAAGTCCATGAACAGGTATTGTTTCACTTCCCTCTGTTACTCTCCGTTCCAAACGCTACATGTGTTCCCACTCCTGCACAAACAAAACCAAACGAAAGATGGACACACAAACACAAACCCCCAGGATGGCCATCCCGTTTGCAAGAGACATGTACTATTTATATTCAGGTGTGTAAAATTATCAATTTTTCAATTAGCCAATACCCAATAAGGCATACAAGTGAACTGGATGGAGAAGCTACTACAAAGTGATGAATCAATTTATGAATCAAATGTGCACTAATCAAAATCAAAATGAAAAAAAAAATCAAAATTATAAAAATAAAACCTTTGACAAATAAATATGTGAAAGATAACAGGGGCATTATTGACCCTGTTACATATATAACAAACTTTATTTTAGATACTGACACATGCTTTCATTTTTTAAACAGGTGATGCCCCTCTTTTTGTTTTAAGTTGAATGGTTTGGTATTTAAGAACAGAATAAGGAGTTCTCAGACTGTGGTTAATATACAGCATACTATATATATATATATATATATATATATAGTATAGTATGCTGTATATATATATAGTATTCATGTATATATTATATATAATATATATATATATCCATACGACTGTATATTAACCACAGTTTGGATAATCCTGGATATGTAGCTTTGTTTTCATGAATTGTGCTCAGCCAGGATTTCCTTGAAAGGTGCAATACACATACACAATATCTTGGTCTTCACAACTGGGTATGTTAAATATCATCTTGTTTTTTTTTGTTTTTTTTTTTTTTTTTTTTGGGGGGGGGGGGGGGGGGGGGGGGGGGGGGGGGGGGGGGGGGGGTGTCGCAATAAATTTTAACAACACAACCCCACACAACACTCCATACTGGAAATTTTTTAAAACATGTAAAAAATAGGGACATCTACAGTTTGCAGGTCCCCACCAGTTTATTTTTCATGTATGATGTTATTTTTACTTCAAGATGTACATGAAATTGGCAAAGACAAATTGATTATACTGATGCTGGATTTACCCTGTTCCTGTTGGTCAACCCTCTGCAACTTATTATTAGTGATCACTGCTGTAGTATCAATGGTTTTCTGCTTTAACGGTGAGTATATATAACTATTTCATCACCTATTCATGTGTTAAGAGGCACTTCCTCATAGTCAATGGCATGTTTCATTGATGCACCATATGCAAATCGAGTGTGCATGTACTGGTGAGCAGGGACTGGCAAACTGTAGTTGAGCCCCCAATTAAAACTCTTGCTCTGTGTCAAAGCTGAACAGTATGAGGCTTTGTTTTTGAATGAGCAGGATATTGGCTACTTTTCCAGGACTTGCAGGATTACAGTAAAGGTTTTTTTTTTTTTACTGGTCTTAATGATTTGGTTTTGAGTGACACCAACTACGAGTGTCTGCATTCAGGGTGATCAAGGCAAGTATGAGACCCCGTCTCCCCTTCTCTGCACCAGTTCCAGCACAACTAAAGAAAATACTGAAAATGAAAACTATAATAAAAAGTGACATATAGAACAATGAATGTTTTTATACACTTGAATTGCTGTAACTTTTAAAATACAGTCTTTGAAATCTGCATAGTTAACTAGTGAAATTAGTTTGGTGGCTATTAGTCTACAGTTTGAAACAATGGTAGTTTGTGTTTGATAGAGGCCCAGAATGCAATGGCAGGGATGGGTCAGGTCAGGACTGAAATGTACTCACAGGTCTCTTACATCAACCTCTCCATGGTTGACAGTACCCAGTGTGAATGTCTCATCCCTTTCTTGAACATTACATTTTCAAGCACCAAAACTGAAACAAACAAAAAGTGTTTCCTTTGAGAATGAAACCTGCATTAATGACAACATGGCTAATTTAGTGTTCACTGAATTACAGTATGCTTAATTCTAAGAGTTTTCACATTGGTTTGACTTTTGTTTTTATTTTGTAAAGGAGCAAGCTATGAAGAACCACCCCCCTTTCGATTATGAAGACGGCTTGGTACTGTCAGAGAGATTTAAAACAAGGCCTTTTACATCACTGCTGCCAACAGAATATTGTGTGTTTTATCATATTGATTTATTTATCTTAATACCCCTCAATTTATTTTCTTTTTTTATTAATCTTTGCAGCATGCAGAAAAATTTGAAACTGTGCATTCTGACCTACTGCTTATCTGCTAAGTATATCACCTTGTGCTGCTTTTAAATATTTAGGTGAACCTTGAAAGTTTTGTGTATGAATAATCAGAAATATAGCAACATATTGTTTGAAAGAAACTCTGCTTTCAACTGACTTGCTAACTTTCTGTAACATCCAAACTTACTAAACCAGTCCTTTTCTTTTATTATTATTGTTTTAATCATAAAACATAATTCATAACTTAAATATAATTTAACATTTTAGTTTTTTAAACAAAGTATTTTTTTGTCAGTCTATTGTAAGATAAAACATCAGTCTTTTATTAAATAGTATTAATTAACATTAATTTTTTAAGAATCTGTCAAAGGAAAAAAAAAGCATATATATATATATATATATATTATATATAGATATATATATATCTATACTTATATATTATATATATATATATATGAGTAACAGTTAATTCTGTATCAGGAGTACAGTTTCAGTTCCTGTTTAAAAACAAAATGTAATTGATTTATTGAGTTTAAAATTTAAAACACTTTCAAATTTTTGGGAACTTTGAAACTGCAGTTAATTATATATATAATAGATATATATATATATATATATATAGATATATATATAGAGTAATATTCCTTTTGAAAGAATTGCTGACATTTATAAACATTAAAAAAAAAATAATAACCAAATTGAAGTGTTAAATTCCACAGAAAATAGTTAAATGCCAAGATCTCAATTTAATTATATTGTGATCTAGACAAACTCTCCAGTTCAATTGTGTAAACCCAAGTTTTTAATGATCCCCTATAGCCTACTGCATATTTCCATGCTCACAAAAAGTTACGGTAAATCCACTTTAAATGTCCCTGTTAATATGAACTACAGTTAACTGTGCTATTTTATAAAGATTCCCATAATAGGAAATAAACGTATTTCCATGTCCCAGAAGTTGTTCCCAATGTATTTGCCTATGTCATGCACTGTTTGAAGTAATGTTTATATATGGGAATATATCCGCTGAGATACAATAGCTTGTTTCCAGAGGTGTCCTATTCTATGTTTGGGGGTTGAGGGATTGGCAACGTTTTAATAAAGCTTGTCATGGGCAGGTAGGATTTAGCCCGGCCAGAATTTTTGAACTAGTATTGGAATTTAACTAGGACAGTGTTCTTTAACACCCTGGCTCATCTTTGAAATAGCCCCGCGTGTCCTTTAATTCCCACAGAACAGACAGGATGTTCTAAATCCTTTTAGTTATTTGCTTCCTGTGGTGTTTGTGCTGTACATATTGTTGTACTGGTGACACAACACAATAAGCAGTTCATATGATTAGAATTCATATGAATTAGTTCCAGGTATGGATTAAAAACACATTTGGTATGCACTGAACATCATGTGTAATGGTACATATGTGGCTCATGCATATTCCAGTGTTACAGCCTCATCTCCCTGCGTTCTGATCTCATTGGATTTCAGAAACTAAACAGAGACAGGCTTGGTCAGTACTTGGAAGATAGAGCCCTCCAAGGGACATTCTGCCTTCTGGGCTACAACTCATCATAAACAGCCTCTAGTGCTAGGGGCACTGTGTTGTTATAGATAATGTCCTGTGTAATCTGTGGTCTAGATGCAATTATGCTCTCTCAAAGAAGAGAACTGGGCTGTTAAATGACTGCCTTGGCTAAATTGCTAAAACAAGTGATAAAAACTGCCTTGGCTAAACCCTACCAGCACTGGTTAATTTACTATACTAATTTAACAAACCACTTCTCATAGCTGACCACAAGGCGTTGCTTATCCCAGTGCATCTACCAAATGAACCAATTCATTTTAGCATGGAAAGCAGTGTCAAAAGAGGCTGATAAGGGGGAAAGGGACACTTGAATAAATCAGTATAAAATTATCTTCTATTTAAATTCTTTGTAAACTAAACAGATAGTTTATGATATTCATCTTCTCTCCCACTGGTTAAAGCATCATAGCTATGGCCCCAGTAATTTACTTTAACGTCTATACAGTTAAACTACTGAACAATCTCTAATCCAAGCACTTATTTAGACATGTTTTTGTTGTTGTTCGTTTTAAATGGTTTTCCTGAATACTGCTAGCCAAACATTTTTAATTTTGAGGTATATCTTTAGTTTTTAATTGTGACAATTCAGTATAATCATATTAATTTAAAATGTTGTGTATGTATTTTGAGGATTCATTTTTTGAGTTGCATATTTTGGATTTTGTAGGCTGCTAGCAGTATATGGCTTTTTTTCTCAGCAGTATGAATTAACACCCTCTAATGAACTTGATGAGGGTTATCGGATGTACCGAACTGTTCTGAAATAATTCAGAATGAAGATTGTGTACATACACACAGGCAAATCACTTTTAAATGACTTATTGGAATGAGGGATATTTTATTTTGAATGAAGCATATGTAAAATCGATAGTACAATAATGCTTTTTATTCCTTCATATCATTTTGCCTTTGTAATCTCTGCATTACATGCTTGCTCTGAAAATGAGCAATGCTATTTTTATAAGAACTTCTGACTGATCCATATAAGTTTTTTTTTAGTAAGCATAGTTTGCTGATTTTTATTGAATACAAAGCTGGTATCTGGAACTGCTGGACAGTACATATACTTGCATACAGTTAAAAATGATTATCTGTGTTGTCTGTGATTAAAACTACAGCTTTTTACACCATTATATTTTTTAAAGAGGTGCTTTATGAGAAAAACCCCATAGCACAATTTGTGGATTTGCACAGGAACTTCTCAGGGTTTCCTTTCGCTGTTTCACTTGAAAAAAAACATCTACATTTACATAACAACAAGTTTTATTACCTGCTAGAATGCAGGTACAATTTAATTGCAATCTATGGAATATTTGTTCTCAAGCACTATTGTTATTAAAGGTGAGATTTGTTCAGTAGTTTTTCATCAGTTTTGCACGTTATGTATGTCAGTGTCAGATCTGTTGCACACCTTTTACTTCTCCTGTATATGTACAAATATAGCAGGTTTTTATTGTGGTCACAAGGTTTACAAAAGCTTAACGGAAAAGTAAAAGAGAAACACTTCATTTTGAAATAGAACTCAACAATGAATTGTGTCGAGGTTTGCATGCTGCTAATCAAGCCATGTTACATTGGTAAACTTTCTCATTTGTTGAAGGAGTGAGTTTTTAGAACTTTGTGTCATCAACTTTGCTAGTATTTCATTCCTTTTCTAGTATTTCTGACTGTAAAGCCAACCAGTTCTTCAGTTTCGACTTGCTACTGGTATTGTTTTGTATTAGTACTTAATACGTTAATGCTTGCCTTTGGATGTTGAAACCTGATTTACGCTGCCAGGTGTGTACAACTTGCTGTCTGGGTATGTAGTTGTTCTGGAGTGAAAAAGCTATGTGGAGATGGTAAGAGTTATGTGAAGGATGTGAGATGGGTAGGGGAGGGGTATACTGCACAGTCCATCTGTGAAAGGAAGGTGCAATGAGTTGCGGTCTGCGATGAAGCCAGGAGGCGCAGTGATAAATAGATAATGTCAGTGTTATAACACTGCTACAACAGTGCATGGACCGCAGAATGAAAAAAAAACAATGAAAAGAATGGAGATATTAAGAGGAGCTGTGGTTGGAAAATTGCACTAGCGAAGTGTCGCACATGAAAAAACTTTCGAGAGACAAAGATATTGTAAAAATGACATATGTACCTGTATACATCCTTTGGTAGCAGAGATTAATGGATTTTGCAAGCATTTGTATGTTTTGAAAGTTGTCCAATAAAATTACTTACTTTTCCATTATCAGTGCACACATTTATTAAAACTGTTTGATTATGGTCCATCAACATTGTGATTAGAAAAAAAGTTACAAGTAAAAGTTCACCTTTTAGTTGAGTATGAAACAATTAGTACATGTATCTTGTAAACTAAATCACTCAGGAATAATTTATGGTGTAGACTATATATATATATATATATATATATATATATATATATATATATATAAAGCTGAGCAGCGTCGACCCCGTGAGATCAGTAATTCACTTCCTCCGAGAAGAGTAATTACGTTTGAAAAAACTAAGTTCTTTCTGGATTGTGTGGCCTGTGCTTTGATACGGTGCCCTTCTTGCAGTAAAGTTCAGTTTGGAAGTTTAATGGGTTTGTTTCTCAGTAACCATGGGAGCACTATGCTTGCGTATGCAGCTTTTAAGTCCCAGCTGCTTAGTCCAAGCTCCTGAAGAATCCCTATTAAAGTCCAGCTGTTGTGCTTAGATGCATCCAGACAAGTGTACTCTCTAATGTCATGCATGATATATAAACAAGGCCAGAGTTAATTTGTTTTGTTGTCTCCAAAAAAAATATGTTAGAGTGAAGGAAAGTATACTGAATGACAATCATAATTAAAACACACAAACTTAAAATCCTATTACTGTGTTGTTATTCCATAAAAATGAACCAAATCAATTGCTCTATCAATAACAGCAAATTACAATAAGTGATGCCTGGCTGGATATTTCTCTCTCACTCTCCACACTTTTTTAAAATTATTATTATTAAATAATACAAATTAATTTTAAAGCTTACGCTGAGGCCACTTGTAAAGGGAGCAGGCACATGAGACTGTCAAGAACTGTTTGTGCTATTACATAATGCATCTTCAATGCTTGAGGTCATGGGCTGAATGGGCACAGTGCAGTGTGATGTAAATATTTCAGCCTCTATTATCTGGCTTGCTGGGAATATCGTATCTGTCTTTCATAACGTTTAACATGGGGATCAGTTCCAGCACTGAAGGCACATACTGTAACCATGTTTTTGGTCTAGTGTGTTACTTGTGTTGACATTTTCTTGGATACAACTGAAGCAACTACTTTATCTGGATTACGATGTCAATGTACAAAGATCATAAGTAAATTTAAACTATATACACACACTTTTGACATGACCATCAATAAAATACACTTAAAACACATATATTGAAACTTGACTTCGAGAATCACAGACTACTGCTGTGAACCAAGTCTTTCAATCTTCTAAAATACAAGTCATTTAACCAATATATATATATATATAAAAATCAACCATTTGGTCTGAAGCCCAGGTAAGAAGAACATGTTTCTTGTATGTTTACATACCGCTGCTAATATGAAATACATTTCGAGATGAATGTCCAGTGGCAGGTTTACAAACATGTTATCTTCTGAGGCTCATAGCACGGACATAGTGTTCCACATCACTAAACTCATATCGCAGTTATTTTTTGAGATATAGAATTCTTATTTGCTGCAAGGTTAAACATTAACACCCTGACAAAAATGTTAACATGACCTCAAAAATAAAAGGCCTGCAGCATGTTATTTGTGTGACTTCTGAGTTTCTGTTGGAGACAAGTGACAAGCAAGCATTGGTGATTTCAAAAAACTGTATCATTGGTTCCACTGTCACTCAGATGTACAGTACAATAGCCCTATTTTGGCATGTACTACTTTGGATAGTTTAACCACAGTGATGTTTTTGTCACAAACTAACAAATGAAAATAAAATATCAGTAAATCAACAGACCAAAAAAAAAAAGTAAAAACACACAGAAGACTAAATTGTTACAAAGTCCTTTATTTCCTGAGTACACTTAGAATGTGGGAATGTCTTACTTAAACAATGGAGAGAAAAACAAATGTACAGTGCAGAGAAAAAGTTTGTGAACCCCTTAGGATTTTCACATATTTCAAACCTAAAATGTTATTAGATCTTAATCTAAGTCCTAATAATAGATAAAGATAACTGAATTAAACAAATGACATAAACCCATGATACTTTTTCAACATTCAATATCCACATGTGAAACAGTATGTGAACCTTTAGATTCAGTAACTGGTGGCACCCCCTTGAGCAACATGACTTCAACTAAGCATTTCCTGTAACTGTTGGTCAGTCTCTCACATCAGTTTTGAGGAATTTTGACCCATTCCTCCTTACAGAACTGCTTCAACTCGGTGACATTTGAGAGCTTCCTTGCATGGACAGCTCATTTCAGGTCAGGCCACAACGTTATGATGGGGTTTAGGTCCGGACTTTGACTACGCCATTCTAAAACGCAGAATTTCTTCTTCTGCAACCATTCTTTTGTAGATCTGCTTGTATGTTTAGGATCATTGTCTTGCTGCATGACCCACTTTCAGTTCAGCTTCAGCTCACGGATGGATGGCCTGACATTCTCCTCTAGAATCTTCTGATACAATACAGAATTCATGGTTGTGTCAATGATGGCAAGCCGTCCAGGTCCTGAGGCAGCAGCGCAGCCCCAAATTACCACACTTCCACCACCATGCTTGACAGTTGGCATGAGGTTCTTCTGTTCGAACACAGTGTTTGGTTTTCGCCAAACATAACGTTTCTCCTTGAGGCCAGAAAGTTCTACCTTTGACTCGTCTGACCAGAGAACATTGTTCCAGAAGTCTTGTGGATCATCTATGTGCTCTTTGGCGAACTTCAGATGGGCAATGTTCTGTGGAGAGCAGTGGTTTCCTCCTGGCTATCCTTCCATGAACACCATTTTCGTTCAGTTTTTTTCTGATAGTTGAGTCATGAATACTCACATTAGCCAAGGTGAAAGTGGCCTCTGGGGTTCTTTGTGACTTCCTTGATGATCTTCCGGTTTGTTCTTGGAGAGATTTTGGTAGGATGACCGTTCCTGGGTAGAGTCTTGAACTTTCTCCATTTGTAGACTGACAATGGATTGGTTGAGCCCCAAATCCCCAGAAATGATTTTGTAACCCTTTCTAAACTGATGAGCACCAATAACCGTTTTTCTGAGGTCCTCAGAGATTTCTTTTGATTGTGGCATGGCGTGTTTCCACACACCTGCATGGTGAAGACCAAACTCACAAAGTTTCTGATCTTTATATAAGGTGGGGCCTCCCAAACTAACCCCTGAAGATCTACCTAATTATTTAAACACCTGATTCTAATTATCCCCTTAATTAAGCTGATAAAACCAGGAGTTCACTTACTTTTTCACATACCCTGAATCTCAATTACTCTTTGTTTGTCTAATTCATACGTCATTTTGTTTCAAAAGACATGGAACTGGTTATTATAAAACCTATTGGATATTTAAGAAAAGACTGGTTTTTGATTCAAGAGGACTATCATGGTAAAAGTATGGAATTTTCATAATTATCATTGGGGTTCACAAACTTTCTCAGCACTGTACATAATACCTGAAAGACATATTACATGGTATAAACAACAGGAAACTAATGAAATGGCTAAACGCTGCAGTTTACCAGGGACAATAATTTTATTCTGGAGGTCTTTCCCACCCCATCTATCTACAGTACCTATCTAATAAATTTGCAATGTCAGCTTCACCGTAATTAAGTAATGTTCTTTGTGAACAAAAATAACAAATGGAGATTTGTTCACCATCACAGATAAATTAATCCTGATGACACTAAAATCAGTCATGATGCAGGAATCTAACGTTGTAATCTGAAAAACGCCTCCATTCTTCAAGGCTGCTTTTACAGGATGACCTAGTTCAGTCATAATAGCAACCAGCAAATTGACAATCTGAAAAATGTAAATACAACATTGTTTCTTCCCCCTATTGTCCACATAAATATATTACCATGGTGAGGAGTTAAAATGCATAACTGAAGAGTACCACACAAATTAACTGAATAATTCTATCCCAGTCAACACAAAGGCAGTCTCTGTACGGTGTTACCGTTTATACCCAATAACTACATCAGTAGGGTAATTAAAACAGCAGCATACCTCTGCCACCATGCTTTGTATTGTTTTTCAAGTGTACCAGAAATAAATAACAGTGCACTTCTTAATTGTCCATAGTGCCAATAGTGTGGACGTAAATAAATTCAAAAAGTTAAACATTAAAAAAAAAAATAAAAAAAAAAAAAAAGGATTTAAAAAGATAGCATTTCTGGGTCATGCCTGTGAATGCACACCAACTGCACAATCTCTGTAAAAACAATCAAAATTAGGTTGTCATTTTTATCATTTTTACCAATCACTGTAAAAAGAAATAGGAAAAGAAAAAGGGGGAGGGGGGGGGGGCACACACTTTATTTTCAGTAAAGGATTCTCTTTTTTTAAGCATCAAAGATTTGAATCTGTGTATAACAGTGGATTAATATACAATATTAACATAAATGGCATAATCCACTGTAGACACAAATTTCAATGTCTAATTTAATCGAAACTCAAAATACATACTTCTTTCACTTAGAAAACTGCTTACTATGTTTTCTCTTTGACAAAGAAGATTTAAGGGTGAAGTCATACAGTAGATATATTTTTTAAAAAGGAAGCAGCATTGGACTTCAGATTCTAACTAAAATGGCACCATAACATTTTTTTTTTTTAAATAAGAGTTTACAAGACAACTGTTTTTCCAGACCTACCAACAAATGAAAATCTATATAAAATGTTACCACATAATGCACACAAAGTCAAATGGCAAGGCAAAACGGGAATGTCACATATTAGTTTGGTCATAAAAGCTGAACTATTTAGGAGTTGGAAAGACCTGTTTTTCTTTTTTTTTATACATACAATGCTGTATGGTAGGTTAAGACTTTATACATCTGTGTCAACTCTTTTTGTGAGGTCTTACATATATTTATTACTTTTACAATAGTTTTAAATAACTGTAATTATGTAAACACTGTATGCACATCGTTTGAATAGTTTACTTCCTAATTCACTAGTTACTAAAGCGGCTTGCCAGCCCCTATGCCGCTCTTCCAGCGTTTTCTCTTTGTGTATCTACCAGTCTTCACTAAACACTTTCTTACACATGTTGGAGTTTTCCTGATGGAGAGGGAATTCTGAACCAGGCACAATTTCCCTCCTGCCTTTACGGGAGACGTGGTGTTTTCCAGAAGGCAGACTTTCATACTTGGTCAGGAATTGTCTGAAAATTGACAATGAATTAAACATAAGAACTATCCATCTTTTTCGGAGAGATAATTTGCAAAAGGTGAACCAGATTTATGTCCTTTACTCCATTTGTTTCCATTTTTGGTTTAAAAAAACCCAACAACTGCTAATCTTATAAAACAAGTAACAAAGTACTCAAATGGCTAATTTCAGGACTCAAGTGTATGGCTATGTTTTTGACTACTAATAACGTAACATTAACAATTAAAATTCTTTCACAATTAAATGGTGAAAATTGCATTTTACTGTAAAGGCCTTGATAAATCTGGTCCATTGTGTTTTATAACTCAACTCTATGTGAATTAATGTGAAGCAGAAGTGACTTGGTTTAATCTATTATTTTTCAGTATTTTATTATTAATAAAATGTCCTGTATCTTGTGGTATTAATTTACCTGAATGGAAACTGAGCCTTTTCCATCTGCATGCAGACCAAAAACGGGTACTCTGAAAATTTCACTGTTGTGATGAAGTCCAACGCAGCTTCAGTTTCAAAGCTGACTTCCACTCCAGCTCTAACAAACTCCATATCCACTGTAACATTGCCAGTTACAACCATCGCTCCCCTGCGAAACACGAAAGACATTCAAACTATTTCATAGGGCCAATAATGTAAAGCTCCTTCACCCGATACAGACTGCAATATCTTTCTGTAGTATGTACACCAACATTTTAAAGGTAATGCTAGTATGAACATATTTTAAAGCAAATTGTATACTTAAAAAAAAAAAGTGGATACTTAGATAAAATGAAAAATACAAGCATGTGTGCAAGCATCCACTGTAACACCATCACCAGGAATATACACAACAGCCTTTCAACTCTAGTACTAGCAAATGAGCCACTTACTGTATATGAGCACCACAAAAAGGATGCATTTAAAATGTATCAGTAACTTTCCTATAGTTTTCACAAACTGTCTTACCTTATCTACTGTATCTTTATATAATTAAGTTAAAAATATAAAATTTCAGTTAATTGAATAAAAATGATATGAAAGAGAGGCAAATGGACCAAGTGGGCAGCTTACTTGTTATTGACACTGGTCTTGGACTCCCTGTACCAGAGGCTGAACTCCATGCCACCTGAAATATCAATGGCCAGCCCTCCCTGGAACTCTGCACTGGCCCTCAGCCCAGACTGCAACTGGATCACCTGGTAGGGTGGGAAGGCGGAGTTTAATTAAGACTCACCTCCGTTTACCAGCCAGAGCAATACCAGACTAAAATAAAAAATTTAAATGAAAAGGAACGTCCACCAAATCAGAGGAAGATATATTTCTAGCAAGTGGTATATACAGTAACCAACACATATAGAATGAATGGAAAGCATGCATTAAAGTCTACATATAATTATTATTGTTATTTTTAATTTTCATCTGCAAACCTGAAATCACAAAGATTATTTGAAGTTTGAACACTATACGTCAGAAGCATTCCCAGCTGCTAAAAGGGACACGAACACATTATATCACATGTACAGGTGACTGCATACGTGATATATACTACTATGTTGCAATTAAAGGAAATGAATACCAGATGAAAATGACTCGTGGTGTTGGCCTGGTTATTAGGAAAACAAAAGTCAGGGAATAGCAAAGGATACCCAGGATATGACAGCGAACAGCGATGGAGTCAACCTATGCTTTAGTGAAGGTTCTAAAATATGACCATTTCAAGCACAGTAAAATAATGTTACAGAGTGCCTACCTGTGAGTGGTCCACCAACAGAATGAGACCCTTGACCACATTCATGGGCTCCCCCGTTGCAGAGAACATCTTGGACATGAGGTCGCTGTAACCCTTAAAGAACGTAACTGGCCTGAGCTGCACATCAAAGAGCACAGCAGACATCCCAGAGAAGGACTCCAGGTCCTCCTCCCCTTCATCAGCAGTGGCTGCGATGAGCGACTCCAGACCCTGAGCTTCAATCACAACCTGCAGTACACCAGTATAACAGCGTTTAGGGAACAGCGCTGCCAATTCCAATTACACATAATACACCATGTAACTTTTACAGGTGCCTTATTGACTCTCCTGTAATTATTGTCTACAACTTCTACTCAGTCATTCACCATGACAGACCAGCCAAAAGTGGGCCTTGGCTGGTTGACGAAGGAGTAACGCTGGGCCTTCGTTAGGGTGGAATGACTTCCTAGTTGTCACCAATAATGGATTTAGACCCCCTTGACGAGGGGAAATTCACTTTTTTTTTTTTTTTTTTTTTTAGCAATAATAAACATGGAATTATCATGGTCGGATATCTGTTCAAGACTCAGACAAGTATTCGAATATTTGTTCATTTGCAAAACATAAATCAAAGGCATTGTATAAAATTATGTATTAAAGTAGAAACATATGCAAGAGAATAGGTTGTGAAGGCCTTACTTTATCCTTGTAAACTAACTACAATCAAGGAATGCCAAACAGTAACAAAAATAACAAATATTTATTTCAGACAAAAAATTACATAAAGTAGACACCATGTTATTTTGTAAACAAAGTGACACAGTGCCAAAGACACATTTTCATATAGTAATAGCATTCTGAGTTTCACTTGTGCCTTTTTAGCTATATGAACAACTAAGTGAAAACTGTCAAATTCAACTTGAATACTTGAACACAAAATAAAACATTTAAAATTATAAATGGCGAAAAGGGGGCTTTGTACAATGACAAATAAATGTTGTTTGTTTACATTTCATATAGCAGAAACTAGGATCACAACAAACAAACAAAACATTGATTACTATACATAGCATCCCCTTTGCAAACTGGGCCAGTGTTGTGAAACCTGCGGCATTTTGGGGTGACATCCCTGATCTGTATTAAGAAACGGACCCAAATTGAATCGCTTCCCAAATCTGAAGCAGTGTGCACAACCTAATATGAACTCTGGTTACAAACAGCTGTCTAAAACTTTTTAAATAGGGGGTCAAGAGCAGCTGTGTTGATCCTTTAAGTGTTGTTTTTTCTTTCTTTTCTTTTTTATGCTTAAAATACTAAAATCAGACAGAGCTGTTTATTTCACTTGACATTTAAAAAACTGTCAGTCAGATTGTGTCAAGGTGGTAAATTGATGTGACCAAAAACATGTTTTGACACGTGTTTCTAATTTCTATCAATTATGTAATTTGTGGCGGACACCAATGTTTTTGTGCTGTAAGACCTAGTACTTTTAATCATTTTAGTATTTAAATATATATTTCATAACAATTTAATAGTCTAACACTTTCTTGCCGAGAACTTATCCATGCAATGTGCTGAGAACTTGTACTCAAGACAGTCTGGCACCTATTCAAGGTAATGTTATGGGAATGTGAATCAGGAAAGATAATTGAAAGGTCAGCATAACTGCTGCCATCCGTTGCTTCTTCCCAGCCAATATAGCGCCTGGGGATGACGACAGTTAAGAAAGGAGTTAAGAGGATAAAAAGGTGAATTAGCTAGCAAGACAGTGAGGCTTGGGTACTTGACTTGCCAAGGAGAACGGGTGATATCTATTCTCTTTGACTCTTACAGTTTAATAGTGTTGCCACTGTATTAGAAGTTAACTAATACAACTTTTGATGTTGACGACAATTGTGTTGGTGTCCACTTATTCCTAATACCTTCTGAGAATATTTTTAAATACACATTGGTTAGGTTTGAAATATTACAAAGCCTTGGAATGCATGTTAACCCTTTCAGGACCAAGCATTTTTCAGTAGGATGCTCCCCCAGGACCAGATGCTTTTTGGCTGTAGTTGACTCTTTTCCTATCCACTGATGTGTGTTTCAAGCCTGTACTGCACAGTATGGTGGCCCTGTAAGCCTAAAAAACGAAGTGCTCTTTTTATCGTGTTTACACGATCGCTGTCCTAGAAGCCAACTTCAGTATGATCGTGTTAACATGATCCCGGTCCTTAAAGGGTTAAACAATGTTCGTTCAAATGTTCCAATATTTTTCCCACAATTAAGCAACATAGATAAGCAACCTCATATAGTCTTTATGACTACCCTGATGGCTGGATCATTTAATAGAGTTATATGTTTAAAAATAACTCATGTCCCAAAATATAGCATCACCCTGTTTGTTTATTACCTGGCTTGCATGAAGCTGGGTCTCCTTGCTGAAAGCCATGATGTCCATGTTACTCCTCCTCAGGATACCAGAGCCTGAGTAAAGGATGTCCAAACTGTAGGTGGAAGTGGTGTCTGGATTGCCTGCAACACAGAACCAACATAAACAACCCTGCATGGGGACTGCAGAAAGCAAATGTGGAATGCCTCTTGGTATATTGACGGTAACAACCAGGGAGAGGTCACGTACGTGTAATGTATCCAGAGAAGGCAGACGATGATCCCACTTTGGAGAAACGGTCATAGTTGTGGGAAACCATGTCCCTCATCACTTGTCGAACCACTTTACTGAAACAAAACACAAAAAAGTTTTCTGCAAGTCATTTTTTAGAGCAGATTCACAGGTGTTCTAAAGGTGTATTATTTGTGTCGATATTCACTGAACCAACAAATTTAACTCAGTCTCAACACTTTTCCGGTTTTACAGAAGCTTTACAGAAAAACATCTCTCTGCGCCAAGTGTCAGTATTTGCATCAAAAACATGTCTTTATATACATATGAACTTTTACATTTGGACATCACTTCTCAAATCAGCTTCACTCTCTGTATTATATGCTTCTGTTTCACTTAGTTAACAGAACAAACAAATTGTGAGACCTTTATGATCAGTTTAACTGATTGGCCTTATTCCCCTAGAGCACACCAGTTGCTTACTGTAGAAACAGCTGTTACACCAGTATCCTGACAGCAATTAAGTCAACCAAACTGCTGAGCAAAGACCAGGCAGTATTTCCTTGCCTCTCTAGGAGGTGCTCTATGTGGTGGTACCTTACCTTGCTGGCATTTCAAAATGCAAGATATCCTGCACCTTGGAGAGCATGTACTTGTTCATTTCATGAGGCAGGGATCCAATGGAGAGAAACAGGTTTTTCACCTCCATGTACGTGGGGTTGCTGCTGAAAATAACATCTGCTGCAGCTGTCCTGACAGTCTTCTCGTAGACTCTGCGGTTCTGGTGATAGATCCGGTTCAGGGTCTTCTTGACCTGGTAAGCAAAGCAAGCCACATTGTATAGTACAGTTCTCTGTCATATTCTTTTCACACAGAAACACTGTCATTTAAGTTTTAATCAAATATTTTGATTTGTTTGTTTGGTTTTGGTGAATAAAAATTAGACGTACAACATATTCTTAACAAGATATACTGTACTTAGGTTGGTACACACTAAAAAGCCCACTAACATTAGGCTGCATTTTTTCTAAGCTGTTGGTTGCCAAGTGATATACAGTTACCACAGACGACAGGAAGGCAGTGGAGATTCTAAATATTTGTCCCCAGTGACCCTTCCTCTATTTATAGAACAGCGTGCAAATAGATGACATTGCAGAAATGGGGAAACAAAGATTATGGAAAAAGCTAATCCAAAAGGTATTTTTGTGCCACTTGCTCCTCGGTGTTGGATGAAACATCAAAAGGTATTGTACCTCCTCTGTGATCAAGGAAACATCATACTTCTGGAGGGCTGCGATGGCAATGCTGCTGATGGGCCCGCTTCCTGACTCCGAGTACTTTGTCAACAGAGGGACAGCCTCAGGTAAGAGTGCATTCTTCAGAGCCAGCAGGTACATCTTGATCTCCGACTCCACCTCAGTGCTGCCTGGGCCCTCTAGAATCAACTTCTTTGTCTCCACCACAGCCTAAATAAGAAAAAAAATAAATATGTATTTTTAATTATTTAATAGATGTATTTTTTTAATGTGTGTGTGTATGTATATATATATTGTAATTTGGTCTTCATTATTGTATTCTCAATTCAACAATTTATTCAACATACAATAACTTGATATTTAGAAGACAAAAATGTAGATGTTCTGAGAGAAAGTTAGGAGGAGATAACGCACACTCTCTAAGTTGTGAAATTACCCTGGATAAAAAAATATCCAATCAACAATTCTCAAAAGAAATTGCAACAATTGCAGCACATAAGCAGCAACAAGTATTGATAACACCGTGTAACAATTTTTTTTTTTTTTTTTGTTCCTGGGTAGTAAGTGTTATTTCCTAATTGCTTATGCCTCAAAAGTATAGAAAATGGCTATTATTCCCCACAAACTTTGCTTTTGTGACCAGGACAGTGATATTTCAAAATATCACTATTTCCAATGGGAAAACAGGCAAATGTGTGTCTTTTCGTTCACATAAAGTTAGAAAAAAACAACATGTGAATCCAAATTAACATGTATTTATACTAAAGTAATACAAAAATGACTACAAAAGATTTAGAAGTGAGTAGGTTTTTGAGATTTATGATTATACTGTAAGGAAATAACACTTACTACCCAGGAACAAAAATTGTGTTACATAGTGTAATGTGGTAGGAGTGTTCCATAATGCTTTCATATTCTGTCAGGGGTGAAGAATTACATCCAGATAAGCATGAATTATATATATATATAAGTCATTTTACATGCTACACAATCACATGAGGCTAAAAAGAATTAGCAAGGAAATGCATTGGTCAGAACTCTGATGTTATAAAACAGCTCATGCTTTTTTAGGCCAATTTAAAAGTATGGTTCTTAAAACAAGTTTAATTGTTTCTGAGAAGTCTTTAAAAAAAGAACACTTGCAGGTAAATTATCAGAACAATCTCATAATGGTCTCAATTGTTTCCAACCACAAGTATCCAATTGAACAAACTTACTGGAAGCTCACAGCCTCCCTTCTGACAAAGCTTCCTAACAAGGGCTCCCATAATAATTACAACAGACTCCTTGATGTCATTGCTGCCAATTTTTCCATTCAGTATGCCCTGTTGTTGAAAAGAAGAACAGTACAGCATGTTAGAAAGAACACACAGTATTAAAACGGGCAACACCCATATGTCAACAAGAGGCTCAATGATAATTCCTTCATAACTTGTATTTCTTCACATTTATGGCTTAAGTGTGTAGTGAAACTTATAATGCTGGCATGGCATCATCATTGAAGCAATACAGCATACAACAAATAACATGGAAAGATTAATTCAACATAGTATGAGCACAACACGGAAAATTACCTGCTGGAAATTCCTGCAATGGTTTATCCTGGTCACGCTGCAATTACCATGTCAACCTTCTAAAGGTTCTGTAAGTCTGTGCTGGGGATTTACATAAACTGGTTTTCTAGAAAGAAACCATTTAATGTGTGTTTCAATTCCCAACTCTTACTAACTGACTGCAGGATGGGTTCAATCCAAGCTTGGTCTCTGTCTCACTAGGTCAGGGCAAAAACCAGACCCTCCGATAACAAAGCTTACCATCAAGGTTTTTAGCATTTCCTCATTGGGATGAGAGGCAAAGCCACAGGCATACAGGAACCTCTCCTGTAACATAAAACCTTCCTCTTCTGAGAAATCAAGGAACTCCAGGATAGCTTCTAGCGAGGCCGAGGTTTGAGTTGAGGTAACTGCGTCCACTAATGGGGGGCTGCAAGAGGAAGGAGACAACAAATAAACTTACATTTGAGACAATCAGTGTTCAGTACAAATGCTAATACTGCTACTGTACTTACAGGACTGAGCTGCTTGCACTTCTGAGCACCTGTAAGATCTCCTCCTTCCTTGCTTTCCTCATAATCTGGATCAGGGAGAGGAATTTCCTGGCAGCTGTGGCATTGGAAAGGCTCTTGGGTTCAAATTCTTTACTGACTGACTGCCAGTGTTCCCAGAGCTAAGAGTGAAAGAAAAAGCAAAACTGTTCAGGTTTCTAATGCCAACAACAGAACCATAACAGAGGCCTGAAGTATTGCAGTCAAGCTGTGTTTTTTCTTAAAAGTGAAAATTGTAGGGGGGGTGGCGGGGGGGTCTTCTTTGTTTGGCACATGTACTTGTATAGAGTAGGGCAGAGGATGCAGCTTCAATCCATGCAAGCTGATGACAGCCGAACGGCAAGTGGTTACGTGATGACAACCTCACCGCTACATATGAGTCATTGCCGTTTAAGTGGACCAACAGGGATTACTCAACCTTAATTAACCATTTTTTGTTTGAAAAATGTGGGATATTTACTGGTCTCCAATAATCGCCTGGTCGCTAATAAACGCTGGGGCTTCTGGGACATATGGTAAATTGATGCCGGGTCTCTTTTAAACTCTGGGTTATGAATAATAATATAATGCGCGTCATACTGAATGTTCCAGCCAATACACACACATGGCTGTACAGCGAGCTTACCAATTTGTTTTTCAACAGCAATGAAGAGACCCTGAAGCTCAAGATGAATGATAAGAAAACTGAATTCAACTTATTTTAAGGTACACGTAAGGCACACATAATGGGGGGTTGTGACATTATTTTAAAACAAGTTGTGAAGCTTTTTTGAGCATGCTGAAAGAAAGTAAAATACAAACTTGTTTTCTGATATTAAACAAGGTTGCCTTTGTGTATTTGTATGTGTTTTCTTTTTTTTGTTGTTTTTATTGTATTAACAGTACTTCGTGCATTTCAGTCTTGCAATGAATATTCCTATTTTGCTCCTTTTCCAGCGTTCTTATCTATAAATGCACACTTTATAAAAACAAATTAGTCACGCTTTTTTTGTGATAATCCTGGTACTTGTATTGATTCTATTGTTAATCTTTAAACAGTTTGAAGCATTTTTTAGTGTGTTGTATTTAGTACTGTTGTATGTAGTATTTGATGCAATTGTTTTGCAATGAAGATTCGTTGCTGGTTAATTTTTCATCGGTTGCCCATGCTTACCAACGTACACGTTTTGAGGGTGAACAATAAATATAATGTGTTAATAAAGACGATACTTATTGCTTTTATTAATTTTAAAACCATGTTTGTTTTTTTTTTTTTATTGTGCTGCAAGCCTACCTTAATACACGCTTGTGTTCCCATATTTACAGGGCTGCCTTTAGTGGATTTTACTGTTTTTATTATTACAATACAAACTTATTACCCACTGACACAACCTTTAATGACGTTGCTGGAATGTTGTAATTTACTTGTGCCATTTCTATAAGGTTGTGTGCAGGCAGCTTTTTCATGATTGCATCTGAAGTGATCTTACATAATAAACGCAGAGTCTCAAATAGTCGCCGGTCTCCAATAGGTACCGGGGCTACTGGCAAATATTGTAAATAAACACTGGGGCGTTTATTTAAAGACTTACGGTATGTTTAGCATGTCTTACACAGCTCTTATTCTGTACACACACGACACCTGCCCAGGCACCATTTTGACAATCGTGTGTTATGTATCACCAACAACAAATGGAGGGAAAACATCAACTTGAGCTGGAATTTGAGACTAATAAAGTCCCAGGCTACAAACACCTTCAGATAATGTACAAGTTTACTTATGTGTAAGGACTCTGTTAATCTTGAAAAAAAGATACTTGGGGGGGGGGGGGGGGGGGGGGGGGGGGGGGGGGGGGGGGGGGTATTTAGCATATTAGCTCTTTCAACACTGTAGACATGTACATATTTTCAGAAAAAATAAAATAATAACAATAATCTGGGTGGGCCTTAGCATGTAATTAGGGCAGGCACCAGCTTTATTGTTAAGTGATCTACTTGTACTTACAGTGGGGCAGCCTTTGCATTCTGATTTAACTATTTCAGCTGGCAAGGGGATGGACACATACTTTGGGTCCACAGACTTGATAATACTCTTCACTGCTTTTCCAGCCGTTTCTTTGGGTCCAGCTTCAATCTCTACCAGCTGCAACTTTTGTCTGCATGATAAAAATAGAAAATATATTTTTCAAAGCAATTCAACACAAAAAAAATGTTTATTCTTGAAAACAAAAAAAAAAACACAAACCTCATTGTCAAATATGCCTGGTTCCAACTGTGTTGAATACCCCAGGATTGCTTATCAACCCGCTGTGCCGCAAAGTTTGTATTTTAATTTTTTTCTTTATTAATTAGTGTTTTGTTTACACAGCCTTTACTTCCAAACAGCAAGCCTTTACTACTGACGTTTCCTTACTTTGAAACAATTTTGGCCGCGATAGCCTGCCGTACATTTACAGACAAAAGGTGATTCTCTTCGGAGTGTGCCGATTTGATGAAGCCTTCCTCCAGAGTAAAAACTGTGGCTGATGTGGACTTGCTGCTAACTCCCAATACCTAGGAAGTGGGAGAAGGGATAAAAGAAAGGACATCCGTGGAACAATAGCAAATAAACCAATAACTGCAGTGCAAAGACATCAGGAGGTCTTTTCACTGGAGCTGGTTGATAATTAATGGTAACTGGTTACCACAATACAGGATATTTACACTGCTAACTAAATTAAGAACTGGTAAACTTACAGGTATTTTCTCACTGGAAAATGTAAGTGGCTGTAGAGGAGTAGTCCACTGTAAGATTTTTCAGGAATAATGACTAACGTTTCACTGTTACTAATCTCTCCATTCACAACTCACTTTTTCTACGTCAATGTACTAAAACTATCTTTTCCATGGAACACTGACCTTGCTGTGACTTGTGAAGCCTGTGTCTGCAGTCTTGCAGCTGTCCAATTCTTTGATTCGAGTCACCTGATTTTGACGAGCCTGGTAATTAACCTTACACTTTCCCGACACATCCATCTGTTTTCCATGGGGAAAATGCAAGCTTATGAATATATGACAAATGGATTCATTAAAACAGATATTTGGTGTGATGAGTTTCAGAATTCTTAGGATGGGAATTCTTGACTGTGAGCTAAACTTCTGCATTACTGTCATTTATTTAATCTACTGACCACTACAATTTGGTATTGTATACAAACAAAATAATGTGTACTATTTGTGGTCAATAGGTGTAAATATACACTAAAACAACATTTAGAAAAAATGTAAGCACAAACATATATATATATATATATATATATATATATATATATATATATATATATATATATATATATATATATATATATATATAATGTTCAAATTAATCAGTTATTGCACAACGCTGTTAAAGTGAAAGCTGTAGTTACTGACCTCTTCAGCCCTGCCAGAGCTGAGCTGCAACTGAAAGAGGCTGACCAGACCCCTCTTGATGTTCTTAAAGACTGCATGTTCCTCTGGATAGGAATACAAGCTTTTGACCTTAAAACAAGCAGAAACCACAGATTACATTTGCACTGTGGTAGACATGCATTTACTGCAACCAGCGCCATGGCACCAGTTTATACAGTACATCCTAAGTGCAGTGAGTGCAGAGAAAAATTTACAGGGAAGCAAGAAAAGACATTAGAGTATTAAATCATTCACAATTAAAAAGAAAATAAAAAAAGGTTTTAGAAGCTTTGTGGGGTTACCAGTAACTCCATACCAGTATTCCAGAGACAGCAAACCCTGCAAATGCTACATTACAGTATCTACACAGTTGTACTTTGCACAAGAAATTAATGTTAACACATCATAACTCCCCCGCAAATGAGGATCACTCCAAGAAATCTTGGCACTCCTCATTGCTTAATACCTCAAACTTTAAAACATCAAGGTCCAGCTACCCAGGTTTTTTTTTGCACCTTGTGCACTACTGTGGACTTTATTCAGTGACACAGCGTTGTCCTCTGCAGCCATGTGTGTAACCTGCAATGTTATCAGCCAGCATTGCATCACTGTGCTTCAGATAGCGATAATAAAAGCAAAGATCAGGACACATTAACAATCATAATCTATCATTGGGCCACATGGACTTTATGAATGCATCCTTTACTTAGTTTTAAGACCAAGTAAGAGTTTTTCATAATTAAATTTCTTTTAAACACAAAGCTAAGACTAATGTTTTGTTTCCAGGGATTCCGAAAGACAAAATAATAAAAACTAAAATAATAATGCTAAAGTAACGTCAGTTTAAGTAAAAAAGACGATAAAGTCAGTAAAGTCTAATGGTTGAACTGCATTTTAAAATGAAAGTCTCTGATCTCTATAGTCGCTATTTATTTTCTAAATCTATGTTTTATATATATATATATTATATATATATATATATTAATTACTTTTTAAAATTTCTTAGTTTCCAAATATTTAGATTACCTTTTCAATGATCTTTCGTATACCTATATTGTGAATAAAATAAAATAAAAGCTTTTTAAAGATACCAAACCTTGTATTGAAGTCAACAACCACTACATAAACCCTAAAAACCGAAACAAAAAAAAAAAAAAGTGTTCAGCAATAAAATGTACAAATGTGGATAACAGAGCAAAAAGCCAAGTTGAAATCAGAAAACAAGAGATAACAATGCAACGCTGCACAGGAACTATTAACTGTAGCACTGCCATGTTAAAGAGTAAGTAGAGGAGTTCCAAAAAATAGAGTGTTACACGTCCCCACGTGTTGCTATAACTGTTTCAATAACTTTGACAACTTTTTACACTTCCAACTTTAAAATCTGTTTTCAAAATAGCCACTCTAGTGCACTGGAGTTCTGTCCTCTAATTTACTGCAGGAACAGTGATTTAAAAAAAAAAAAAATAATAATAATAATAATAATAATAATAAATAAATAAATATCAACAAGTGCTCTGGCTTTTCTGTTCTGTACCACATCACGGATCGTTATTGCTCTGTGACCTGTTTGACAATGTGGGCAATAATCCTTACACTGTCAGTGCACTAGAGAGGCCTTTTTGTAATGAGTTTTGAAACAGATTTTAAATAAGTGTAAAAAGTTGTTAACAATGAAAATAAATGACAGGTATGTTACTTAACAGTTGTAGCAACACATGGGGATGTGTAAGGCTATATTTTACTTTTTAACTTCTTTATTGTTACTGTACTGTTGGTGCACAGTATACAAGAGCTAATCCTTTACTGAAGGTCAAGCAAATAACAATTGCATTTTAATAGGTGATAAGGAGATTAGAGCGTAGTCTACTGTAATCTCACACAGACCTAACCATATCAACAAAACAATACACCTGCCCTAAAAAGTTATCACTAAGAAAGTTAATAAAACAAAATAAATGTGTCATTTACAAATACCTAAATAAGTACAGTTGTGCCATGAACAAGTAAAAAAACAAACAAACAAATGAAAGGCTCAACCAAATGTTTAGGGCTAAAATAATATTTCTACTGATAGATTTTTTTTTTTTTCAAGATTCCAATACCTTTCCAAAATTCAAGTGAAGGAATAGTGGTTTTTCTAGAGCTGCCAGATTGTCTTTTCCCAGGATGCTTTTTACAGATGACCCCAGGAAGATGTTTCTCTTGTCGTCACGTTTGTTCACATTTTCAATCTTGACGTCACTCATCTAGAGGGAAGTCCAGTGAACATAGCAACACAGGTTAACCATTCACATGGACTTAGTATAGGATAGTAGTGTAGAATTAGACATACTTTAAACATGTTTGATAGTAACATACTGTACATCCCTCACCAAATCAGTATCATGAAAATTATTTAACGACAGACGTACAGGCATCTCCATATGTCACCAGATTATGATACTCTCAATAACTTGTGCTAAATAATGTCCTTACAAAAGTATATTCACAATTGATTAGCCAATACCCTTCCAGGGTAAGGAACTGCTGGGCTTTTGCACTAATCTTATATTTGCACTACTGTTGTGTCAAAAAGAAAAAAATACAACTGCATTTAAAGAAATCAAACCCTGTCTATTTCACCATTTCCCCTACAGAACACATACCAAAATTTTTATGAGCTGCTCATCTTCATTGCTTGGATTTCTCCAAACTAAGTTGACATTGACGCTGGTTGAAATCCTATAACCCGTGCTTTCCTCAGCTGTCCCTTTGGCTCGGTCCAGCAGCACCTCAGCAGCATAGCTGTACTTGTACAGTTTTCCATTGTTGAGTCTCGGTCCAGCCGTTTGGTCTGAAACTTCAGAAGGAAGACATTTAATTTAAAATGAGTTAAGTTTTTCTTTTTACTGTTCTCTCTCATTTTCATAGCCAAACATTCTGAGGGGTTCTTATTGTAATTACACAACTACCAAGCCCATAAGCCTTGTATGCAATTACAAAAAACATTGCTGTCTTATTCAAAGCTCCAGTCATATATAAAGTTGGATACATGTACCACTGGGCTAAAATAAGGCATTAACAAGAGATTAATGCAAAACAAATGGACATAAAAGAACATTTTGATTTACTGTCATGGATATCCATTTTAAATCATCAGACAATAGTTCTGGTTTTACATGCTAAAGATTTTAGGAAGAACATGAAATCAATCAGACAAACACATACTAACAATTTCAATATTTATACTTGTAACAGATACACAACTTATTCAGAAATCCTATTTTAAACATTTTGGTTTAAATAATTTCAAACAAATAAAGATTTATTTTTTGATATCAGATTATTTTCATAAAGATATGTTTCTACAATGCTTCTGTAAATGCAAACTAAACTAGAATGGAAGTATTTACAGAAACGTTGTCTGTGTTGTTGGTTGTTTTGGATGGTGTGTAATTTAAATAGTGTGGTAGAAGTGGTTTCAATAGCCAACATCGTTTTATAAGCATTCATAGTGTATAATTTAGGATTTGACCTTAAAAGAGAGGTCAAAGTTCAAAGTCCAAGACAGTTTTAGAAAGTTCTTAATTGGTTTCTTATACATGTAAATAGTACATGAGTCTATCTGCAGTATTTAAGGAGATACAAGCTGTAAAACAGTCTATTGTCCAGTTTGACCAATAAGATGTCGTCAAAGGTCAATGTCCAACACATATTTGGAAAGTTCTTAGTTGGTTTCCTATACATGTTCAATAGTAAATATTAGTCTATCTGCAATCTGTAAGGTGATATGAGCTGTAAACAGTCTATTAACCAGTTTGACAATGTATGAAAGGTCAAAGGTCACCATACAAGACATTTTTAGAAAGCTCTTAGTTGGTTTCCTATAAGTGTCCAATAGTACATCTAAGCCTATCTGCAGTATTTATGGAGATAGAAGCTGTAAACAGTCTATGGTCCAGTTTGACCATGAACAAGAGGTCAAACGTCAAAGTCCAAAACATTTTTAGAAAATTTTTAGTTGGTTTCCTATACGTGTTCAATAGTAAATATGAGTCTATCTGCAATATTTAAGGAGATTTAACCTATTATAGTACTCTGTTGTCCAATTTGACCTGTAGCGAAAGATCAAAGGTCAAATTAAACAGCATTTTTAGACAGACCATTGGCAGTTTCCTGTTAGTGTTCAATAGCAACCAGTACCCAAAAAGCACTCTGTAAGGAGCTATGAGCTTTCAAACGTGTTTACTTTTTTTGGCAAAATGCCAAATTTCTATATCTGGCTCTAGAAAAGTCATAGGTCATGGGCAAGGACATATTTTATATCGCATACCATGGTTCCTATATGTGTTCCATACAAACTATGGGCCTATCTGCCCTCTTTCAGGAGTTATGAACTGTCCAGTTTTAGCGGTCATTTTTTAATTAGCCAAATGTCCATTATCTAGGAAGTTCATATATCAATGGAAATGAGTTGGTCTTAAAGAGAACCAATGGATTCCTATTACGTTCAATAATAGCTATGACCCTATCTTGTCCCCATAATGACTTGTAAGCTGTTTAATTTTGGGGGGTCATGAACTGCTACCCCCAAATACAGAAGTCCGATCGGCACCAAAAGCAATAGCAACTCAAGTCAGATAGAGTGGAATAGTTGTGCCAAGTTTCGAATTGATCAGTTCAAAGCTCTAGGAGGAGATAGGTTCCAAAAATCGGTCAGAAACATGGACTAATAAGAAGTATAAAGAAACCGAGAGAAAACAAAGCCTGCGTTTTACAACGCAGGCAATCACTCAAGTCATTGCACTTCTATTGATTATTCAGAGTGGGTGGCAGACATATTGCATTGGCTGACATGAACAAATAAACCCTGACTCAGCTACTATACACTGTTAAAATGGTAACCAGTTTACCTCTGAGCTTTCAAAGGCTTAGAAGTTCCTTTGTTTTACTGAGAAATCTTGCCCTCCTGTAAATAACTATATAGCAATGTCTGTGGCCTCTTAGGACTGTACTGTATGTATCAGAACACCACACAGATCAAAACTGTTTTTAAAGGCACTACACAGTAACCTACTCGTAAAGGACTGCTTGCCACTTATTAGCATTAGCAGTATCACTAGTCTCCATTGCCTTTATGTTGTAAGTATCTTCAATGCTTTATTTTAAAATATCCAAATATCTCAAAAGTTAATGCAATAGATGCTAAAGTTGTTGTTGCTTCCAGGGACCGAATCACTTTGTGCATTCTAACTCAAACTTTTGCATAATGCTGGTTCTACTGAACTAAATAGCTTTCCTCAATTTGAAATGGGTAGGTGGGGAGATAATGACATTTAGAAACACCCTTGGGACTTGTGTTGTAATGAGAGAAACTGAGATTTCAAAACCACCTGTGAAACATTCAGATTTTGTACCAATGCTTTATCAGTTTAATTTGGGTGCCAATATAACCAAACTATAGCATTCTTTCCCTTGATATTAGCCTATATTTACTGATGGGACAACAGTGATTTGCTTACATCATTGTTAAACAGTTTTCCTGTACTAACAGCAAAGGCCTTCTTTTTAAATCTTCAACAGCTCACACATATCGATAGAAAACCTGAAAACTCAAGCAGCTCTAACACAAATACACTTTGTAGTTTAAGATACCCAAGTAGACATTTTGACATTTGCATGAAATACAGTAAACCCTCTCTATTAATGCTTGTTATAAAAGGTAAGGTAATCAATCCACTGTATTTGTACTGTAAGGCAGGGATGGAAATAATACTTCCACTGCATATCAGTTTGATTCATTCCTGGTTTTACTCCGAGTTTAATAAGACACACCTGTGCTTGTTACCTATACACTATGGCTAATCAAGCTCATAGTGAAACCTGGAATAGATGAAACTGCTCTGAAACATATGCAAAATAAGAAAGTCCTACAATTACTACTTGTATCTACTGTAGATATACAGGAAGGTACAGTATGAATGGGATTTTATACTTGACGTTTGCAATGTAAAACATAATAAAGTACACATCATTAATATGCTCTACTTACGTGTTACATTAGATTTTAAATGTGTAATTCCAACATTTCTAGAACTCACAAAACCTGAATGTTGGCAAACCAAGGAAAGACAACCGTGTTATCTTAATGCTAATACTATAGTTCATTAGGTATACTAGTATCGTTACAAATGTAAGGAATACTCACCTTTAGCAGCAGCAGAAAATGAAGTATAAAATATGCAGATGAAAATCAGACTTAGCCGCATCATATTTAGGGTTATTCGATTTCGAATGATTGCGACTATCTAGCAGCTCATTTAAAATGATCGCTGAAGTAACTGGCTGTGAAGTGTTCACAATTAAGTTAACAAAGCAGAGAGCCTCTCAGGTCGACAGCAATACAGTTTATCTTTCTTTCTTTCTAGATGGACTAGGGGGCAGATTCCAAATTCCACGCGCAAGTACTAAGTTCACACAATGACCTCAGGTAAATGATTAAACTTGAGAGATCTGGTGTTTTCAATTCACTTCTTTGCTGTAGTATTAAGTAACCACCCCACTCGAGGCAAAAAAAAAAAACAACTCATCGACTTAGTAGTTGAACCTATGTTTCTTTCTTTTTTAAAAAGAATATCGAATATCGGTTGTTTTTTTTAAACAAAGTTCGTTCTATTTTTATTAGGATGCTTTACAAATACATGTACATCTAAAATGTTATGGATTAACTCTCTCACAAATAGACACTCTGTCTCAATCGTGTTTATATCCCCTTATATTATTATGACTACACATTCACCCAGCTTTTGAAATGCTAATAAATATCGTAAAAAAATACGCAGATTTAAATTGATATATCAGCATTGAGGAATTTATTTTACACTTTATTCCATGAGCCTTTCTTTTCACCTACTTCCTTTCAGTCTTCTGTGTGTGAGCTGTCGGGTCAAAGCTCTTGGTGACGTCACGCGTTCACGGCGCAAATGTTGAAGTTATTTATATTATGGTGTAACTAGCTTTGTTTCTAATTAGTTTTATTCACATTTCAGGTTTAAAATAATAAATCGTAAATATACTATAGTTTAACATAAAAAAATATATCAGAATTTTAAAATCCATTTACTTTTTATAGACAGCTATAGTGTAATATATTTCTATCGCACATTCTTAAACAAATCTATAGAAATCAAACAAATACTTGAGTTAACTTGTCTACAGGGTAAGTACAATTACTTTGTAAACGTTTAGGATATCAGTAAGTACAAACAAGGGTTACATATTCTTCTGCTTGTCACTTTGTGGGGTCTGTAATCTGCAGTACTGTTTATATATTTCCCAGTATTTCCTTGCTAACCATGTTTTCTTTGAGCGCTCCACATTATTATTTATTATTATTATTATTATTATTATTATTATTATTATTATTATATATTAATAATAATAATAATAATAATAATAATATAATAATATAATAATGGATTATTGTAACATGTATTTTAGAGGTAGTAAATTGACCCGAAAAAAATGTTTTGTCTTATCTAGAAAGAGAACAGTTACTATTAATACAGTACTGACGTCTGGCCTTATCTAGAAAGAGAACATAGTTACTATTAATACAGTGCTGATGTCTGACCTTAACAATATGGCAGTGAAAATGGAAGAACTCAGTCTGACTTTGTGTAAAACAAAGCTTTTTGATGATGACGTTTTTTTTTTTTTTTTTTTTTTGCTACGCACATGTGCAGGTCTACTACAGGAAGTTAGCTTTGTATCTTAAGGTATGTGTGTCACTTTCTATATTGAACTTATCGTAATGAGTTTTCTTTCAGTAGTTTAAGCTTTGTAAAGATGTAATCATGTCATAAACTCAAAAGACATTTACTATTAGACAAAACTATTAGACAAGATTTGAGTCTGCTGTAGCTTACACAACTTAGCACCGTTGCTTATGTTATCATGTGTAATCAATTTGTTAATTAAGTTTAAGCTTGTATGGGTGTCATTATTCCACTAACTCAACACATGTTTAATTTGACCACAGTTTCATCAGCTAGTATTTATACATGCAGGGAAAGAAAGACTTGCTACATTTTTAAGTTTCTTACTTACTTGTTTAAATAGCTTTACATGATGATGTATCGGTAACATAGGGTTAATTTACAGTACAGTACATTATTTCACAATCTGAAAGTATTTACACAGAGTGAAAAAAATGGTGCTGGTTTGATCCCCATCATTTCTTACAATCACAAAGACTAAGAAAAAGTATCAACCCTGGGTCTGCTGCGGTGACCCAGAGTCAAAGGTTCAACTGCAGCAGGTGTTCAGGGACTCTAGAGACAGGAGAATCACCACCAATCAGAAGCTCGGCTTGCCATGCGAGCGGGTCCCGGTTTCAACATTGTTGTCACAAATCAGGGGTTGGGATGTTGCAGCAATCAAAGAATCGAGAGCAGGAAGTCATGCATGCTATGGATTGGTGGCTGATGCACTGGGGGCGTGGCCTGGATGGAGAGATAAGTAGCGGGCTGCTGAGACGAAAGGGAGCTGGTGCATGGACAAGAGAACTGGGGTTGCAGAGACTAAAGGAGAGCTGGCTGTTGAGATGAAAGAGAGCTGAAGAACACAGAGACAGAGATAACTGAATAAGAGAGCCAGAGAGAAGCGGGACTAAAGCGAGCAGTACATCACCAGCTCTGCTTTCCTGTCAACACTTTCTCTGCTCGACCCCCTCCAATCTGGTTTTAGCCCTGCACACTCCACTGAAACTGCTCTTCTCTCTGTCACTAACTCTCTACTGTCTGCCCGTTCTGCCTCCCTCTCCTCTGTCCTAATTCTCCTTGACCTCTCTGCAGCCTTTGACACGGTCGATTACTATATTCTTCTGACCTCCCTCGCTGACCTGGGACTCTTCGTTACTGCTCTTGCCTGGTTCTCCTCCTACCTTGCTGATTGCACGTTGGGGTATCCTGGTGTGGCTCACCCTTTCGACAGGTGTCCCCCAAGGCTCATATCATCTCTATGCTGATCATGCCCAGATCTTCCTCGCCTTTCCCCCTCTGACCCCGACGTCTCTCACCGCTGCTCTCTATTCCTCTTGAATCCACCACCCTCTCTCCCTAGTCATCCACCAAGAACCTCAGTGTCACCCTTGACCCCTCTCTCTCTACTCTCAGCACATTTATACTCTGGCACACTCCTGTCTCTTTTTCCTCAACAACATACACAGAATTCACCCTTCCTCACCGACTACTCCGCACTGCTCATAGTTCAGTCCCTGGTACTGTCCCGCCTACTACATCTCTTTCCTGTCCAGCTTCCCTGCCTCTGCTATCCGTCAACTCCAGCTCATCTAAAACTCTGCTGCTCTCCTTGTCTTTTCCCTTCCTCACTTTTCCGATGCTACACCACTGCATCGCTGTCTGCAATGGCTCCCTATCACTGTTCACATCCAATTCAAAACTTGTACTAGTCTAACGCTGTCTTGACCTTTCTGCTCTCTCTATCTCCAGACTATCATTTCCCCGTACACCCCCTCTTGCCCCCTCCGCTCCTCCGCCACCGGTAGATTAGCTGTACCCTCCCCACCACTTCCCCGCTTCCAGAGCCCGCTCCTTCTCCATCCTTGCCCCTCAGTGGTGGAACGACTTACCTACGGATATTAAATTGCATTCTCTGCCTCAAGATGGCTTCCCATGTACCTGCATGGACCTCTCAGAACTACATTTCCCATCATCCTCCTGTTCACTGGTAAATACATCTCAGTTACATATTCGCATGGTCGGTGCCGCATCACTTCCGCTTAGCCAACCAGTGTAAACTTATCCTGAAAGGCTTACTTAATAATACATAGTTTAGTTCATACTAGCAAAAGAATGAGTCATCCTATGTTTCTTAGGTAATAAATGATAGGGATAGTGCCAATAGGTATGTAGCCTAAGTCTGTGTAAATTATTATTTTTATAATAAAAGTCCTGAATACTGCAAATGGCTGCCATTTGGACCCGACTCTCCTGAGCTTCTTTAAGGTATTTATCTACTTTTTCTTTTGAAGTTTTACCTTTGGAAAACGGTGAAATGAAAGCTTGTTTCCCTTCATCAAATTGTGGTTAGTACAACCAACTGCTTTGCATTGTTTTGGCATTTTATTGCACAAATACGCTCAACACAGCACAGTTTCCCATTGTAAACATATCAATAATATGGCGTTTTTTACCCCAGCCTTGGTTTGGAGTGCAGAGTTCCTGGATGTCCGACCAATGCGACTGTGAGCAGGAGGGTGATGGGAAATTTAGTCCATGTGGGTAGCAACACATGGGAACATGTAACACAGTAAAGGTCCTTATGTACCTGTGACAGGAGTGAAATGAGTCCCTCTTTTAATTCGCCCTCCCGACTATTGGCAGCGCTGTGCAGGAAGGACCGAGACCGAGGAGAAAGACTCGTGGGTTGGGGCAGAAGCCGCAGTAGTAGCGGCCATCTTAACGTGGGGCATGATCTCATGATCAAACCCCATTATTGCAATCAGCTGTGCTGCGCTCGACGATTGGCTGAGGTGGGGCAGTGCACTGATTGCAGGGGTGAGGCTTGGTACTATTTAGCTGTGGGGTTCTGCCATTCGGTCTCCCTATCCTGGACTGAGACAGTCCTGCTGCATGAGCGTGTTTGTTTTTTTGTTTGTTTGTTTGTTTGTTTGTTGTGCATAGACCCAGACTGAGGATTCCCAGGATGGCTGCCTCCGAGCCCGGACTTCCCCCTGTGATCCTTGGCATCTCCAGGAACTACTTATCCTGCTTGGGAGAGGGAGCCCAAGCCTCGTGCTGTGCTGTGTGGTTATTGAGATACCACGTAGCAGTGTTTTCTGTTCTGTGTGGATTATTTGTTTTCATTGCAAGCCTCTGCTTACCATAGCTGGTAACAGAGGCAGTTTTCTTGGTTCGCTGCAATTGTGTGGAAACCCACTGCTTGGGACTTTGTACTTTTGGGTGTGCTGTAAATAAAATCCAACCCTCAACTACGTGCTTCCTGTCTCCATCACTTCTGGGTCACATCACTTCCTCCCATAACCCACCACAGTACTCTTTAATGCTCACTGTAAGAGGAACACTAACACTGAACTGTATAGCCAAGCTTACTCTGTAGATGCTCACTATTTCACTTTTCTCATTGTTGTGACTAGTGTCACCCAAACAAGTGGTTCCTTAATAAACCATGGGGTGAATGCTTTGTGAATATGGCTTCTAAAGACCTGTACATTTCTAAAGTACCTGCATATATATATAACTTATTTTTCCTAGGATGTGAAGAAGCTTTTCAAACAGATCCAGAGGTGCTATGCTGAAAACCTCTGGGCTCTACACCCTGTCCAGGTATGTCTGAAACACTGTCTTCAGAATATCCAAGAGCTTTCAGTCTTTCACCTACAAAGGAATCACAGAAATTATTTAAAAATTGGAAAACAGCATATTTGATTCTAAAACTGTTATATGCAGACAACTTTTCTTTTTCCCCACATTTTCCTGCACCTTGATGTGGATCTGATCTAGACACAAATTACATTATTGAAATGTTTTTTTAAATTCTCCTATTATTTTTTTTTATCTAGTCATGGTGGACAGTTAAAGCAGAACAATGATAAAAATGATAAAGGATGGGTGATTTTTGTAATGATGTTCTTATTGTGCTTTAGACACATGCAAAATGAAAGCACAGGCAAATACATGCAGGTCATACAGGGGGAAAAAAAACGCATGAGTATATCTTTAGAACTGCAATATATAAATCTGACTTAACCTGTGATGTACAAAACAGTGAATTTGGAATAAGTGTCAGCTGAAGTCATTACCTTGAGATAGATAGGTCTGAGAAAATGAACTACTGCTATAAAAGATGAATTTATTGGTGGAAACAAAGCCAGAATGTCATGTTAGGTCTTGAAAATGGGGTCTGTATACCAACATTAGGAAAATCAGTATGCTTATTTAGGTCTAATCAAAAGGCAGCTGTATTTCTGTCAGCGTCAGTGTTGTATTCTGCTTTCATGCATGTCAGAGCTAAAAATAAAAAAAAAGAGTAACAGTTTTCAAAATGTTATAGTAAACCACTGAAGAACGTGCCTGTACTATTAACTGAAAACAGTGATAAACTGGACTATTTACTGGTTGTTTAAAAAACAATTTAAAACAATCCCTGCCCCTCTATGTGTCTTCAAGGACATCCTTGTGAAGCCGGAGCGCTACACCGAGGTCCTGAAGAAAGACAAGCATATATATTTGACCGAAGGCATATGTTGTAGGAGGCCCCGTTGATCACAATCACCACAAGGTATTGCACTGATGCACCGTGGGTCATAAACAGCAATTTGAACACTTTACTGCAGTCTTCTTGCTTTCAGATGGCTGACAGCTTTATTATAGTTAACAGCTTTACTGCAGTCACAGTTATCATTGAGTTCCAGGGGAATCAAAACTGCAGACCTAGAATCGAGACCAGGCAACCCCATAGAGTTGGCCATTTTCTATATGAATAAGTGAAGAAATTGTGAATTGAGTATTTACTTGCTTTATATAAGGCACCCCTTTACAATGCTGTAGTTGGGAGTTGCAGGTAAGAGGCTGTGCAATTTGTGTTCTGCCTTATAGCAAGAAAGCAAGTGCAACTGTAATGACATGCAGTAAATGGAAGCCATGATCTAACTGCCTTATAAAGAGGGAGCACTATGATAGGGTAGGAAATAACATTTTAGTTCAGATGTAATTACACTGGATCCCAATCATGACAAAACCTATATATTTGGAATCCAGATTCAATGGCATGCAGGTCATCAAGCCTGCAGTAGGTGTTACACATGAGGTATGAATGTCAGAACTGCATTGCGTGGTACACACTGAGCTCATGAGTACATTTTGGTAGAGGTATGAAACGATCCAGCGTTGTGAATGGAAATTCCGGGATTATTGTGCTTATGAATTAATAATGTTCTACAGTGCAGCTGGGCTCATGTGCTAATAAAAATATCTTTTTACAACCCTCTCTCTAGGGACTGTGGCTTGAGGAGATCAGATGAGTAATTGTATGACTGTGTGTGAATGTGAGACCTCGGATAAATTAGAGTCTTTTTTTCCTAAATTACCAGTGAATTTAATTTTAACCATTAGAAACTAGATTAAATTTGACACCAAGGGTTATATAAAAGGACACTTGTGAGATAGGATTTCATCATAACACATATAGTGAAATGTGTAACCTGTATATATAAAAGGTTTGTTTGATCTTGAAATACGCAGCTGTACACTAGATGGCGCTTGGTCATAGTTCTATAATGACACTAATCTATACTTGGTTACAAATGTCTAAGGCAGGCCACTAGAACCAAAGAGCAGCTCCTGACTTCACTGAGCGCACCTTAACACAATAAGGAATATTTTAGTAATTGTTTGAAATAAAAGTATGCAGACTGATTGCAAACGTCAGAAAAAATTGTAATTTGAAGCTGCTTGCTTTTTGTGTGTTATGTGTTATTTTCCATAAGTTACACCAAAACAAGTTACATTTGATATAGGGGTAGAGTCCTGATTTATTGAGCAAAAAGGATTTGCTGGCAATAATTTAGTTTGTGAATACAGTATAATCGTAAATCTCGAAAAACTACTCACTTCTAAATCTTTTGTAGTCATTTTTGTATTACTTTAGTATAAATACATGTTAATTTGGATACATATGTTGTTTTTTTCTGACTTTATGTGAACGAAAAGACACACATTTGCCTGTTTTCCCATTGGAAAGAGTGATATTTTGAAATATCACTGTCCTGGTCACAAAAGCAAAGTTTGTGGGGAATAATAGCCATTTTCTATACTTTTGAGGCATAAGCAATTAGGAAATAACACTTACTACCCAGGAACAAAAAAAAAAAAAAAAAAAAAAAAGAATTGTTACACAGTGTTATGAAAAAAGCATTGACACGATTGAAGTTTCTTCATAAAACACCAGTCTAAGTGCTTTTGAAAATAAATAAATAAATCTTTTGGAATGCAAATATTCCAAAGTACTATGATGAACAGTACGTGTATACACCAGCAGCACCTACTGGACATTATGTACATAACAGCTTCCTGAAATTAATGAGAAAGAGAAGGCGTGTCACTGTGCCCACAGTAATTCATGCTCCTGAGCCACTGGAAAAGAAGGCATAATAGCACAGTAGTGACCGCAAAATGTCGTATTCATCTAGAAGATTATACTTGACCCATATTTGATTCCTGTGCACCCCGAGACCACTTTCAAACACAAAATGTCTTGTTTTCAATCACTTGATGACACCCACAATAGTACAGAAATGTCAATTTAAGAACAACAAAATGAAAATACCTTGGCGAAAAAAACAAAAACAAATTTGATGTAGTGCTGGTACAGTCATATCTCAGAGAAGCTGGAGAGGAACGTGAAATTAAATTCCATTCCTGTCAACGACTTGGACCAACACCTGGCAAGCTTCATCTACTGTGTAAAACAACGGGATGGCAGTGAGTATGAACCTTAAACAATTCATGTTTTTTTAAACAGTGTAGACAGATACCCGAGGCAAAATGATTACCCACATTATATATATATATATATATATATATATATATATATATATATATATATATATATATATATATATATATATAATATTGTACTATATACTTGAAACTTTTGTACCCTTGGTCTTTTGTTAAAGGCGAATGCCCATACAGAAATAACAAACCTGTTTATTGTCGGGTAGGGGTAGGTTTAGGGGTAGGGGTTAATTTTAGGGGTTAGGTGTAAGTCACATGTGATGCAGTATGGACTGACGTTGCAGCTGTATTTTGTTTTATTATATTTTTGTAAATTAATATAATAAAGGCAAAGGATGAGAAATTTGGTCGAATTTTTTATTTTTGTGTGTGACTTTAGTGTTAAGTTCTTTTGCACCATTTTAGTGGATACTACATCTGACACACACCGTCGTGAACTGAAAGGTAATACGCAGTAATGTTCTAAGCTATCGTTCATAAAGAAATTCATGATTTCTGTATTTTTCTCACTTTATTATTTTTACAATGACTATTAGCTTAACGAGAAAAAAAAATATGACAGAATTTTCTATTTTTGAGTGTGAGTTAAGTGTACCGTACCCAACATCCATTCCATACCCAGTGCTCCAGTTTCCCAACGCTGCAGAGGGCTCAGCAGAGCTGACTGAAGAAGCCTCTCCTGTGAACTTGCAAGCCTTCTGCAGGGTCCGAGGCTGGGATGCTGCTCAAATCAAACAGAACGTGTCATCACCTAAGGTGGAGGAGGCGTGCTGCATGCCCAAGCACTTGACACACAGGAGGTGTTTGTCTTGTGGAGGAAGCCTTGTGGGGACCAATGCAGGGAGCGTCCAAGCACAGAGGTGCAGAGGCTCTGGAGTGCCAAGGGCGCCGCAGCACCAAGGCATGGAAGCTGTAAGGTGCCGATACACCAAGGGTACCAGGTGGACCGATGCAGGGAGCATCTAAGCACCGACGACACGGGGGCACAGGGGCACTGAAGGCAGAAGCACCAGGGGTGTATGCACCGAGGTCGCTGGGCCGGGTGTTTAGTCTGGACCGCGTGCAGTCACACAACCGAGGCAGCGTTGAATACCTATGCAAGCAAGATATTTCAGTTTTTTATTTTTCTTAAAAATATTTCCCAACATAAAACCAATGTCACCTTACAATAATTGATTCTGAGTTTCAGTGTTTAAAAATAAAATATCAAACAGAACAAAATTTCAATGTACCATTTCTAATTCAGTAATATGAGAGAATTGGTCAGGGGTCTGAATACTTTTGCAAGGCACTGTGTGTATGTATATATATGTGTGTGTGTGTGTGTGTGTGTGTGTGTGTGTGTGTGTGTGTGTGTGTGTGTGTGTGTGTGTGTGTGTGTGTGTGTGTGTGTGTGTGTGTGTGTGTGTGTGTGTGTGTGTGTGTGTGTGTGTGTGTGTGTGTGTGTGTGTGTGTGTGTGTGTGTGTGTGTGTGTGTGTGTGTGTGTGTGTGTGTGTGTTTGTCTATATATTAGGTTTTGTCTCAGATTCTAGATGATGCAAAACTTTTGGCCGTAGCAGTACTTTATGACCCTACTGCTGGAGTTTGCATTACATAAACATTTACTTCATTTGTAAAATCTCTGCCCTGGACAGTATGGGCTGTACTGCTCTGTGTTCTCCCACGCTTGCTTCTGTAGAGTCTAGCCTGGAGAAGAAGGTTTTGACTTGCTGCGGGGCACTCCGATCTTGTGGTAGGACCTGTCTCAAGGCTGTTGTCAGGGAAACGGTGGCCCAGTTGATTTTTAAGTACAGCTCCTAATAAAGTGCTTGAAGAAGCTCTTAAAACAATCCCCTGAGTTCAGACTTGTTGATGCTTTGAACATGAATGTTGTTTTCTTCTTAGAACTGGTACCAGGGTAAATGTTTTGTAAATGTATAATTATCTGACTCGAACCACTACATCTTAACCATGACTGCACAAAACAGGCAGGTTTCTTTTCACTGGCACTAAGGGGAGAGATACTGCAGAATGGAAATGGCCCACTGTGGACAGACCAAGAGTACATTATTTTTTAGAAATACATGTTTATTTATTTATTTATTGATGATTGACCTCACTGGTTTACCGTTAAATTTTGACACAAATCAACATATATTTTATTCTTTAGGAATGATTTTTTATCTTAAAAAAATTAATTAAATACAAAAAAACCCCAAGAAAAAATAATAAATAAACATTCAGCAACAAGGTTAACAGATATGGTTGTAGGAATGGAGTTTGATTGAATGTGTACCAGTATTGATACTTTTAAAAATAGTCAATTAAACACACATGTTTACATTAATTATATATACGGTACTAGTATTTAAAGAGGTCCCGTTGAGTCAGTGATTTTTTATTTATATATTTTTGGTCCATGATCCAGTGACGGTAGCCTACTCCCCCCTACTTCCTGTATAATGAATAATGCTAAAACGACTGTTGTGGCTAGAAAGTGGCTAGAAATTTTGATGGTATGCAGATGTGAATATGTGGATAATGTATTATGGTAATATATAGAAAAAATGTGGTTCATGTCTACTGTACTGTCTACAACTTTATTTTTCTGTTCTTATATTGGTTTACTTTCAACTAGCTCACACATCCACCGCACTTCAAAAATGTGCTTCACTGCAGCCCCCTGTCAGAAAGCAACAGAAGTGCATCGCTTGGGAATAATCGAGTCAAAGGGTTAGAACGTGCACTGCGAGTCTCTATGGAAACGTGAAGCTCCTCAAAACAGCGGACCCGTCGGCGGGTGCAGTTGTGTGTAAGTTTTCATACGCATTCACCTGCTTTAAACGTTAAAAATAACGTTGAATGAAACATGCCACAGAAAGCAGTGAAGGTAGTTGTTGAATTCCAGCTTCATGCGGTAAGAGACTCATTTTAAAACAAAATGCTTGCATTGTGTTTATAGTCAAAATTATTTATTTGTTTTAATGTGTTTTGTAATTAAATAAAATAATAATAATAATAATAATAATAATAATAATAATAATAATAATAATAATAATAATAATATGTTCGAGTAAGCTATTCTTGTTGTTTGCTAGCTTTAAAGTAAGGTTTTAATACTATTTAAAGTGTCAGACACGCTTTAAATGTACTGTAGTATGTTATTTTATATGAGGTTCATTTGGACGTTTAGCTAGTACAAACAAGGAAGTAGCAGACTTGCACAGGTCATAACACAACCTTTATCAAAATCTGTAGAGCTAAGTAAATTAAGCGCTACAAATTCTGCATAAAGGCAAAGCTGTATGCTTGCACAAACTGCAATTAACGACGATCGACCAAACCAGAAACCGTCAAGTTTTTACCACGGTCAGATTGTATTTTGGAATTTTCTTTTACTATACTAAGCACTCCTAGCACAGACAGGCTATATGGGTTCTGTACCTTACTTTACCATACTAATACAGTACTCTGTGGGCGCGTTCACGGGGATCACTGCGCAAATTCTGTGCAGAATCTGGTTTAGCCAACGATCTTCTGAGAATGACCTCCGTGAACACACCATGTGATTTGCCATGGTTGCCTGTGTTTAAAAGTTTTATCATGATTTTTGATGTCTTTCTAATATATTCATGGAAAATTCCACAAAATGCACGCGTTTTCTGTTCTTTAGCACTAATAGTAAAGCCTTTCAAGCAATGAGTTTATTTCTTTTTTTTTTATTTTTTATTTTTAATGGACTAAAGCTAGAATGAAACAATGGGCATTACAGGTAGGCCCTGCCCCTATTTACAGAACAACCCCCCCCCCCCTCCCCCCCTCAAATGGCTGGGCATGTTTACTTTGATGCACAAAATGGTATTCACTATTAAATCCTGGAAAATGCCCTTTCTTGTACATTAATATATTAATTTGGACAAAACACATTTCTTTCCATTCTGTTTTTAGGTGACTTGCCCAGGTGTGTTTTTGACAGACAAAGATGATGTCTACCTTAGTGTATGCATCATGGGACAGTACAGAAAGTCAGCATGTCGTTTGCCAGTATTCCCGCTGCTTTTTCATGAAAAGATGACATTTGAAAAGGTTGGTAATATTATTTGCTGTTATTTTACAGTGATTGACGCAACAACAAACCTTTTTTCTGAATGAATAATTGAAAATGTATTTAAGCAGAAAACGTTACTTGTCTTAATTTTGTATAAAAAATTAGACAGAAAAATGAATACATAAAATGTTTTCCAGAATGTTTTAATGGAATTAAAGCTATTTGATAACATTTCTTATTTTCTGAATAAGTGTTTTGTAATGTATGCTTGTCACATCTATCGGAGTATTTTGTTTGTTTTGTATTCATATTTAGGTTTTTAAGATGGCGATGGACCCTGCTGCTGTAGCTGAGCAGTTAGAATGTATGTATGACAATATATATATATATATATATATATATATATATATATATATATATATATATATATATATATATATATATATATATATATATCTTTATAAATTTAAAACCATTAGTACACCGTATCTATCTCAAGAATACTGTGCTGTATACTATTGTTACATACGAATGTATTGTTAACATTTGTTTGGAGAGTTGATGTACTGTTTTTTTGCAGTACCTGTAGATTTTACTCTACCTGTACTACTGTACTGTATCTCTTAATTATGTTTTCTTCTCTTTTTTTTTTTTTTAATAGATGAAACTGCAAAATTTGAGCTAATACAGTTATTTCCTCCAGGTATGTTTATCAAATAATTATTTATTTTTTTATATCATGGAATTAGCACACTATCTGATCTCTGATACGTTGGGCTAATGCAGACGCCATCTATACCTTAAGAACCATTTTCCTAAATGAGATGGAGCTATTGCACCTTTTTAATCTCAGTTTATTGGTACCTGATTGGCAGAGTAATGGAAGGTTAGGCCATATCTTGGGAGGCCCTTGCCATATATCCCTGGAAACTTTTTTTAAAAAAGCAGCATTTCTACTGAAAACTACAAAAATGTAAGTAATATATTGTACTATAGTTTGTAACTATGCCTTTTAAAATACCTCAGGATGTGATATACAACACGGCTTTACTTAACTCCCTAATGTTTATATTTCATCCATTTGAAAAATCTGCACAGAAGTTCCTAAGCCAGTAAAATATTAAGACTAAATTGTATGAAGGATTGGTCTCATGGTGTCAGCACTTTCTAAAGATCAAACAGCATCAATGTATTAAAAATTATATGATGTCCTTTACTTTAGTGGGGGAGACATTGGCATCTTATGAAGAAGAGGCAAGGAGCTTTCTTTTTCCAGAGCCTAAACTGTCCCCTACCTACCCTGGAGTTGACAGAGAAGTACTAATGAGACGGACACCAAATTTCCCAGTAAGAAAGTTCTGGAAACTATAAAAAATTTGAATTTTTAAATACATCAATGTGAGAGCCTTGCAGAGGGAATCCACAGTCACAGTTCTGCCAATTTGATTAAGCAGGAATTTATGTTAAGTCATTCTTTGTGGAAAAAATAAAACTAATACAGATTAACCCGTTTTTTATATCACCTCACTTAATATTACACCCCATTTATTATCACGATTTTTGAAAAATCACTCACCGTGATGCACCATAGGTTCTTTGAGAAATTACCTCTCTTACTATCATCTCACAAACCCGCTTACTGTCACGTTTTGTTCAGCCTGTCAAATGCTGCGTGGCCAGCTTTACTAAGTAACCACAGGATAGAATTAATTTCCAACGCAACTAACAACTAATAATCATCTCGGCTGATAAACTGACATTTTGTGCAGCCTGTCATATGCTGCGTGGGCGGTTTTAATGGGATACAGTTAAGTTACAAAACATCAGCGTCACCAAATTAACAGTCAGTCACAAAAAACAAAACAAAACAAGTACAACGCCTGATAGCTCTCATTAGTCGACAGTTCATGCCTTTTTTAGATAATCACACAAACTGTTTAGTTGCAGTTAATGATACAAAACGTATTTATCCTGTAGTAAACTGTTTAAATGTAAAGAACGACTAAATGTACAGTATTAAAACACTGCTCTTTAATTCACCGTTAGTTTGCTTAACTTTTTTTCTCGCAATCATAATGTGCTATAGGCAAACGTGAAACCTGGTTTGTATCATGACCTGCTTTATATCACACAGTATGCCTGCATAGCATTCATGATATAAAGCAGGTTCTGTAATGTGGACTGCCATAAGCCACCAGAGGTCACTAGACTGTTAAAAAAACAGGGACTTACACATCAGTCTCTATGTATTATCTGTACACTTTTAAGATAGTAGTGATCAAGAGCAATTTTAAATGATGCATGCTCACTTTTGTTTTTTCCAGGGAATTGCACCAAAACTAGAATTTTCAACCACAACTACAATTAAGGAATGCTCATTCAAAAGAGAGAAAGGAGTCTGTTCAAATAATAACCTGGTAAGTGGCCACTCTTTTGTCTGGTGGCTTATTGAGGACAGGTGAAAAAATAGAAATGTGTTCTGTTGAGATGACAAGATGTCTTGTGTTCTCAACATAACAGTTCGAAATGTTGAGATTCTGAAGATCTGAGATAATTTATGTTGTGATTTCTGTTGATTGTCCTTAATCAACCACTGCACCTTTGTTATTCTTTTGGTTTAAACAAATAATATTAATGTGTATACTTTATATAATGTACTTTCACTGGTCACATTTTAAAAACAAGAAAGTACAGCAGTGAATGCTAATTGGGTCCCATTGGAATCCAAATACAGTGCTTGGTCTCTTGACACTGTGATTGCTTTGTGCTGTTGTCCCAAGCACATCACCACAGGCTAGAATCTACTGTAGGTAATCTTTTTGACCATGAGCTGTGCACATGAATGATAGATGATAGCAGTGTTGAAGGTAAAGTATTTATCAAAACTATTTCTATTACACTATTTAAATCTAAAATAATAGATTGACCGTAAGTAAATCAGTTAATCGCAGTTATGGATTTATAAAAGTTCTTAAAACACTGTTCTGAAAATCTTACCCAGTGCATAGAAAATATGGCACAATTTGAAGTTAAAAAAATAAATAAATAAACAAAATAACCCCTCGCTTTGTAAACAAAGTTGTTTGTTATGATGCATAGACTAAAACGTAAACTATAAAGAAATGAGACACCATACACAAAATGTATGCAAGTATATGTGTATGTGTGTGTGTGTGTGTGTGTGTGTGTGTGTGTGTGTGTGTGTGTGTGTGTGTGTGTGTATATATATATATATATATATATATATATATATATATATATATATATATATGTGTGTGTGTGTGTGTGTGTGTGTGTGTGTGTGTGTGTGTATATATATATATATATATATATATATATATATATATATATATATATATATATATATATTATGGTTTTATTTTATCATGTGACACCTCACTTACCAAATAATGGTATTGCAGTGACCATATATTAATTATATTAATTTGAAATATACTAGGTAGTTCCAAGAAAATCAAACATTCGGAAGGCACAAAGGTCAGGATCATCCACACCATCCAGAAATAGAAGTACATCACCAGGGAAGAAACAGGTGTCCTGTTGTATTGAAAGGAATTCCAAAAAGCAGGCAAATGTGTCCAAGCCCAGGTCTTTATCGCTGTGCGCAAACAAGCGCATTGCAGAGGATTTTGAGCTGAACAGACTGGGACTGACTCAGCTCAACCTGGGTCCTCACAAGTTCAAGTCAGACAAGAACACCAGGTCACACTTTCAGGTTCCCAGTGTAAGTACAGCTCTAGTTCATAAAATAAAAACAGAATTTTGTGAATTATATAAAAAAAAAAAAAAACAGGTTGGAGTTGCTATATGCATATTTAGTAAGAAGCTCTGTGCTCCCCAAATAGAAACCTTTTTGTATGATCAAGGTGAGTCAAACACCACAAATGAGCAATACGAGTCCGATGGACTCACCGTTGTTAAGAACTAGCGTTCATAAATTTTATTTTGAAAAGTATCAACTACAATATTCAAGGACTACCAGGACATTTTATTTCTGTAACAAAAATTGCAATATGTTAAGGGACAACAAGTGTGTTAATCTTTAGAATACAAGAAGAAGTAAACAAATATTTAAATGAATTAAGTTTCAAAGTTGCCAATACATTATTCATAATGAAAACTATTACTATTAACTATTACTCTTTTAAAAAATCTGGAATTGAGACCATTGGACACACTTTGCTATTACTGACAATTATTTACTCTTGAATCAGTTGAAGCCAATGTATCACACTGGTGAGAATTTTCAAACCATAGTTGCAGACCCCATCAGCTCTTGAAAGAATAGGTTAACTAAAATATTTTAATAAATTCATAAACATTTGCCTCACAAAGGTAAATGTACTGGTACCTGTTTAGTTTTCAGAACAGATGTTTGCTGATATAGGTCCATTTGAAAGTTGTTTAGTTTTACGTGAAGCTCAAATTTATTTGGCTACACAGATGTTTCTCTAAATGCTGCTGATGTTTAAATCATCAAAAAAGGACAAACGTATACTGAAGATAATCACACGAATGACTAATAACCTTTGACTTCTCTAAATGATCTAAATAGTGGTGGTTTTAAGATGTTCCACTGTTGATGGGGTGTCTGATGGAGTAGAATGACTGAAAGGGAGCTCCTTGATATTAAACAGTAATATTGTGCAATCCTTCACAATTATTACAGAAATCTGTTCCAGGTGAGTCAATATATCAATCAGTAAAACTTTACAGCTTTAGATTTGCCTTTTATTTTTCAAGTTAAACAGCGTATCCATGCCGACAATGTACTAACACAGTCAGCAGTCCTGGGTGAGTGCAGTAGTGCTCGTGGTGGGTGATAAAAGTTTATTCGTGACAATAGTGCAGTGTTCAGTGTTTTGTGTTGGCCATTGGTGACACCTCCAGAACTTGTTAGCCTTCTACTAACAACAATAATAATAATTAGTGACAAAAACAAACAAACACCCACGATACGTTAATCACAGGTTCTCGCACAGGTCCTTCCGGGTTCTATTCGTAAACCAAAGCGAAGGAACAGATTGCATCTCTCTGTCCCCATTTATTCGGTCACAAATGACCCCTTGGTAAACGAGTGCAGCCACCCCTCCACTCTGCGACTGCCACATCGTTTCCCTTCCTGGTCGATGAGTTAATGCACTGGAGTTCAGCCCCCTTTCTGGCTGGCTGACTTCCCTTGAACCCTGGGAAAGTACTGTCGGGCCAACCTGCCCAAGGTACTTGGTTTTTGTTACTTATTTCTGTATCATCATGAAATACAACTTCTTGAACTAACTACAACCCCATTTGACATGAATATGTATTTTTCAGTATATAGCTATGGCCAAAAGAAAAAAAGAATCATTTTGGTCTTTTTGGTAATGATTGTATAACTTCACAGTCTAGAAAATAAGCACTTGGGTTAGAACTGAATCTCCTCTTTTGAGTTACATAAATGTTGCAAAACCCACAGAGACTTTAAATACAGTACTGTATACTGTTTGTAAAGTTAATTTTAAAAAAAGAAGATAGTGTAGTGGGATGCCTTTTGATGCACACGATTACAATTTTACAGGAAACATCAGTAACAATAATAGCCTTTCTGTACATCGTAGAAGTGCCAATTTACAGCTGACCTTTGAAGAGAGACCACTTCTTACAAGCGTCCACTTTTGCTTATTCCCTTGAGTGGCCGCTCTTGGCAGGTGTTACTGTATTTCATGTTAGATTTCAAAATGTCACATTTTTATCAGTTTTTCGTTAAGTATGTGGAAAACTGTAAAGTGGTATGTAATTCAATGTGTTAAGGTAACATATTCAGCAGGTTTAATTTGACTTTATGAAGCAAAATTAGTTTATTCTATAGGTTGATGCAAAACTTTTGGCCATAGCTGTAAATAGTAAACACTCACTGCGTGTTGGGTTGTGTAATGAAACATAATTTACTTTAAAATGACTTGAACTGCCTCTATTGGTAGATTGAATGTTATGCCAGTTATGTAAAGCTAAGTATTATTACTAACTTTCTGTGCATGGCAGTGATGAATATACTATAAGAATATGGCAGTGATGAATATACTATATAATGAAAATATATAAGATATAATATATATATATATATATATATATATATATATATATATTATATATATATATATATATATATATTATTTTATTTTTATTTTTTAAAAAAGGACGTCAGTACTCGCCAACATCAGAATCCTAGTCGTTAATACAGTCTTGCTTCTAACAGTTCGTCTCTTCAGTACACGTTAGTTCTCCACAAAAGTGAATAATGCTCCTGTTAAATTGGTACCTCCTACGAGTCACATCATCAGAGTAATCCAGAGGGAAGTCGCAGCTCAAATCTGCAGGTTGTCTTACTCTTCCGGGAGGATCATTTTCAAATATATCTCCCTCCCTTTGATGCACAGCCCACACAAGCACACCGAAGCCTGCCATTTTCTCCACTTAGTTCAATGAATAGGCTACATACAAATGTGATGTATATGTTTTTCCAAACAGTAAGTAGCCTATCTTGTTCAGACGAGTTAACAATGCAATTTACTGTGCATTACAAATAACAAAATACTACTTAAATGATTAAAATACATGGATAATTAAACATACATGTATTATTATTATTATTATTATTATTATTATTATTATTATTGACTTAAATACATGTTCCTAAACACAGAAATTAATCTAGGAAATTATACCATTAAGACACATCTCATTCTCATCTGGTCTGAGGCACGTGGTAATTATGATGCTGGTAAGGGTCAATTAATGGCACCATACAGCTCTGTGAATCAGCTGAATAATATGTTAATGAGAAAATTGGTCTCTAAGGGCAGGTTATTCTAAACACTATCTCTGGCACAATAAAGGAGGTGGTAAGCTTTATGCATATGGGCCATAGTGTTTAATCATGAGTTATTTGTTTGTTTTAAAGACTGTTTTGAATTAGATATTTATGAAACTTTTTATGCTTGTTTTTGGCTTTAAAAAAAAAAAAAAATCTAGTCAACTATTTTATACCAATGTATTAAATGTATCGGAAATATATCCTTGAATAACCTAGTTATCCTCATTTGTCATGTATCTGAGGTGCTATACCTGTGTGTAAAACTTAAATATGCCATAAAAAAAGATAAAGGCTGCACAAAAACTTTTATGTGCCCTTCTAGAATGTTCTGTAGTTGTAAAAAAAAAAAAAAAATTTCCATCCCAATTTGAAACAGAGCAGTAAAGTTTCATATCTTATCACTGAAATGTCATTACTCTAGTCAACATAAAAATGGTATGTAAGTAAAAAACAGTGTTTTTAGGCTTAGAAAGTGTTTGGTTGTACATATGGACAGTTACATGATCTTGTATGTAGTCACCAACATTCTTGTCATTCAGCTTCTTGCATAGACTTGCTGTTTTGCCTATTAATGTCAAGAAAATTACAAATGTTCAGTTTTTTTTGTATCTCTGAACTGTCTCTGTCTTTACACTCCTTCTATGTAAGAGATCAGGGGAGTGTATATTTTTAAATGATATGCAATTTGAAGTGCTGCATAGTATTAATGTGTGCAGGCAGTGCCTGCTGGAGTTTTATCAGGAACTTTAAACATGCATAAGTGCAAAAAATCCATCCTCATCTTTGCGCTAGGCCTTTACTCTTTGTTCATGATCATTACAAATAAGGCCACTTTTCTAACACTATTAAGTGCATTTCATAGTTTGCACTGTGATTTAGTAATTTTGAAACTGACACTAGAATCAAATATTTACTAAAAGTAGAACCGTTTTCCTTTAACCGTTTTAGGGGTAGTACTAAGATGGTACAGTCGCAGTGCAGACATATGGCAATTTGCATTTTCATTGCAACAATTCGCAAAGTATACATTTTCTCATATGTACTAAGAGAAAATATGTTGGTGAAAAGAGCCGTGTGACAAGATGGACATGTCTGGTGACGTCAGGCCAGATGCAGGAAGCAAAACATTCTAAAAATAAATAAACAATACTGTACAGGGCTCTTCACCCTGTTATAAGCAGCAATGTAGTAATTTAAATATTTGTTGCGTCTTGGCGAGATCTCTACAATTGCGAGAGTAAAATTTGTGGTCTTGGCGAGATCTCTACAATTGCGAGAGTAATGTGACATTGTTTAATAATTAGCGGGAGTTGAGTTGTGGTTTGGTGCAGCAGAGGGTGCCCGAAGGATAACGTCTATACATGCAAGGGTGCAAGAATCAAAATAACATTGTTTTTGTTGAACGTAAACACCATCTGTACAATGCATTCTGTTCCGTATTTATTTGACCTATTTTAATACTGTTATATATATATATATATATATATATATATATATATATATATATATATATATATATATATATATATATATATATATATATAAATGAAAGGCAGTTTAATCCCATCAGATTCTATAGTGGGGCCCCAACCTTCACCCCCTAAAAGCTTTTCATAATCATACAGTAGCCCCTTGTAAAACCAGACTTGTGGCACATGTGTGCAGTATATTGCTCCCAATGCGCTGGGAAAACCAGAAATGTCATAGAAATTATTTTCAAGGCTTGTAAGTGCACCCTGACTTTAGTGAAAATGAGGTACTCAAAAATGCATTGAGCACAACTGGCAACGCACGAGAAAAAGCCAATTGGTAAATGCCAACGACAATTGCGACTTGGGGACGAGAAATAGTTTAACTCTTTCAGTAGACCTCTCAAGGAAAAACGACTCCACTCGACAGCAGATCAAGACAGTTAACCATTACCAGTCTTGAGAATCTCCTTCCCTTGTATCTTTTTTATTTATTAAAAAATGCATTTTAATCGTGAAAACAGTTCACTTGTACACACATTTCTTGGGTGAAATATTCACTGTTCATATTTTGTAAATACTGTGAAACTGTTTTGAATGCTGATGCTCTGAATAGGCAAAATGGCTTAATTATTGGTTCAGATACACTATCATAGATCATACACATAACACGTACACCTAATGTGCATATTGCACATGACGTACTATACAGTGCTCTAAAGGTCTGCTGTTTAGGGAGTAGCACAATTTAACAGAGACTCTTCTGTCCTCAACCAGATCGGATTAAGAACTTAGAAGATTTACTAACTGTTCCTTAAGCTCTTGTTTTTTAAAAGACTGCATCATAACATCCTGCTGACTTCACTCTGCACCATGCTTATGGCCAAAAGTGACCTATTAACTTATAATCTAAAGTAATTTTATTGATATCTTGATTTCCTTTAGTCAGTAAAAAGACTATGGAAGCCTTCCCTCTATAGATTACAGACAGTAACTGCAACTCTTGGAAGATAATTGTAATTTATTACCACAAAACAGGGATAGAGGTTCATTATTTACTGTCTGCTCACTCACTGTATTGGTGGTGGAGGTCCCCCAGCCAACATGATGTACTGTGTGGGGCCCCAAATGTACCTCTTACTGTATTTATAGTCACCACCTTTTTGATAAATTAAATAGAAGCTCATGGTCTATATTTTAACCTCTGGGCAAATCACAGACAAATTGCCCCCTCCATAATTAATGTGCTGCAAAATGTACATGTTAAGTGGTAACTACTTGGTTTAGTAAGGCTTGAATGATATATCTGAAATAGGCATATTTAGTATAATGCATGTGTTTGGTCTCTGAACAGGGGTTGCGCTATCTTTAATGTATACTTTGGCCAGTGTGTACATGTAGGTAATAGTATTAAAGGGAGTCTGAGATAGCTTCTCATAGTGCATGATAGTAAGAGTGAGGGGAATGATGTCATTCTCCTTGTAAAGACCTTGTAATCAAAACAAAGCTATACCCTCATAATTTAGATCTATAGGTGCTGAAAAAAAAATAACTTGAAATGGTCACGTTGATAATATGTACGTAATGAATCTAAGATCAGTTTACCCTGTTCAATAGCTGTCAAGGAGTACTGGTAGTAGTAATTTATTTGTGGTTGCAGTGTGCTTTCTTAAAATGAAAAACCTTTAACTTGACACACTTCAGTGGGCACTAAAGGATTGTTCCTGAATATTTCTCTACATTTGTGTATTAACTGAACATTTTACTGGAACATGGCAATAAAAATAATTAACTTGGCATCAGATCTGCAGGAAATGTTCCATGTTACTTTTTTTCTTTTATCAGGTTGACAGCTCCAGGCCTATCAGTAAACATGACTCACCACCACAGCTATCTCCAGATTTACTTATATCAAGATCAAGAAGCACTTCACCCAAGTCACATCTTAGTGGTGGTAGGTTTGCTGACAATTATATCTTAGCCCATTACAGAGGTACATGTGCTGATTCGATCACTCACCTTTTAAAAACTGAGCCAGCTGATATTGATTCAAGCTATTTCTTACTCTAGCTGTTCTTTACTGCATATCTCCTTTGTTTCTACAACATGCCAACAAGGATGGCAGGACACAAAACCCCTTCTATTGATCGGTGTTTGCATTATATAGGGAGCCTTAATTGCAGTTCACAGGTGTCCTATTTGTTAAATGTCTAAGTATTGCAGTGCAACCTTTTGGGTTGTATATGGCTGCCTTTCTAATTTAATTAATAGTATTTGCTTATTGTTTTATTGTTTTTGACTTCTATTACAGTGATTTGCTTATTGGCTGCTTTCACTGCCAATAGTTCTCATCCTTCTTGTTTTCATTGACTTTGGCCTTGTTTGTTTTATTTTCTCTTTTATTTATTAATAATGCAGATATCTCATTTGTTTTTGCAAATTAAGGTAATCTGGAACTGCAGGGAATAGGCACAAATTGAAAATCACAAGTGTGTGTGTGAATTTTTTGAGTATTTTTTTTGTTTTTCTAAAACTGCAGATGTGTTTGTTATAATATAATGAAAGTTGTGCATGAAATAGCATATTCCATGTTGAGTACCCCCTGTGGTTCTTTTGATGTGAAGTATTTGGAAACTGTGTCTGGGGGGTAAATAAAACCGTCAAAGTGATGTTTAATACCTAAGTTGTTTACAATAGCGTTGCTAAACGTAATTAAAATGTCTTCTATTTTAGCAGCTGGAATTATATTCCCTGCCAGTTAGAATCATCTGAACACAGTAATTTTAAAGCATTTTCAAACAACTCTTAATAACATTCGTTCTGCTGTCTCCTGTGTACAACTCAATTGGTTATATTTTCAATTAGGAGACTGTGACTTGATTTGAGCTCTCTGGAGCGATTCATTCATTCTAGAGTACTAAAAATATATATATATATTTTTTTTTTAAATACTCGAATTTCACACACCTGTAGTAACTGTTACAAGAAACTGGAGTTCCATATTCTTCTGGCGATCAAATTGTTACCGTCTTTATCACACTTCAGTTTATGTGATATGTGTGTGTGTGTGTGTGTGTGTGTGTGTGTGTGTGTGTGTGTGTGTGTGTATATATATATATACACATAGACACACACACACACACACACACACACACATGCATATATATTTTGTTTAGGTAGCCTGCTATAAAGTCATGATCTGTTCGCCAGTGCTTTAAGTTGGGAGGTAGTGAGTTACTTATTGTAGGACTGGCAGGATAGTCATAAATCTTGTAATATTTTTGTCTTTTAATTTTAGATATCTCTTTTGGAAGTCCCAGACAAAAGAATGCTATGGTATGCTTTTTTTTTCACTTTTATGACATTTTATGTTTTACTTTTTTTATTATTAAATAAATAGTTTCAAGCTCAAAAAAGTCCAGGTATTAAATAAAGCATTAGTGTCTAATTGATCTCGTCAGACTTCTGTTACTCTTATTTTCAATTATCAGATATTCTTTAGTGGAGATTTTGTGTTATCTTTTCTGTCATAAGTTCCATAATAAACTAGCCTATTGTATTGTTTTGAGAACATTATCTTCAGTGGTTTGATCCATTATTGTCAAATCAACCAAGATCTCAGTATTTTTCCAATGTATAAAAAAAACACAATTTGTAAGTTAAACTTTATTTTTAAAACACACACACTGAAGCCAGTTGTATAATGTATTGCAAAACAATCAAGTGATACAATTAATTGCACCCAAGGGAAGGTCACTTAATGATAACTGCAAAAATGTAATTGAAACTTAACCTGGCCGATCTGGGTCACATACTGTACATGGCACATTTGATGCTTGTTAAATAATAACTATTGTTTGCAGGAGAGTAGTGATAGAGGCACCCAGGATACTGGTCATTTGGCATCTACTGATGCAGATGATCTAGTCAGTTACTCCCCAAATTCAAATTCAAGCTCAGCTCTGAGAAGCCACATGAAATCCCCCACCTCTGCCTCAATGCTGTTGAGTTCACCAAGCCTACTGAACCGGTCACCTCTAAGGCAAAGGTAGGTCAAGTTGGGAAGCTGTCTTTAGGATGGAATTCTGGTTTCCCCCTTGTTGATACTGTGATTACAATTTGATTGATGATGAGGAAGTTAGAGAGTTCATTTGCATTATGCACTTCACAGCTAGGCAGCCAGCTATTCAAACTGATGGGAAAAGTACTCTTTGTACCGTTCAAAAAAATAACATACAGACAGCCTTTTGCCTCATTTGGTTTTCTTTACATAAGAGACTGTGGCAAAGCGTAAGCCTTGCACATGGGGAAATATGTAGTTTGTTGTATGTTTTGTGTTAATTGTTAGCATATTGATTCAGTTAATTGTTTAGCTGCTGTGGTGCTCCGCTGGGGATGATTACCCGTCTGCGTGGCGCAGCAGCTGAAAGCAGTCAGCTGTTCCAGCAGACGGGTGGGCGTGTCTCAGCAGAGCGTCAGTATAAAAACATGGCGATTGCGGTGATCAGGGCTGCTGCAAGGCCTGCCGTTTTCACGGCACATTTTGATTTATAGTTTGTTGTGCTGTTTTTTATTTTGCACTTTTTGTACAGTTTGCTGTATTAGTCCTCTGTGAGTTACCATCTCTGGTAACATCACATGACCACCTTTATTTTACTTTCATTTTCTGTTTTTGTTAATAAATCCTGCGTGCCTGTGCCGGCGTTTTCAACAACACCATGTCTGTCTCTCTGTGCTTGAACAGTGGCGACCCACACGCGTGACACGAGTAAGACCTTGTCACAGAGACACATTAAAGTTAAGTGTGGCCTTCTTGAACAAAATTGTTTTCTAAGTGATTCTGTCACTTTCATGGAATAAGTTATTATAAAGATCTGTTTCTCAATGTCATGGAGATCAGTTGCTCCAGATTGATTGTGTTGTAGGAATAATTAATCCAAGTCTCCTTTGACTTTTAGCCTTGGCAATCTGAGCAAACTTCTTCTTTACACAATAAAGGAGAATAATATCCCATGTTAATGTTGTCCCCTACCACATGTGGAGTTATTAAAGAAATAAATTAAAAGTGCTATGGTTAGATATTGAATATTAATAGATATTACTAGATGCATCAGGTCTGAAATATAGTTGGACGCGACATTATTTATAACTAGTTAGTGCTGGGACGAACATGGATTTTCATGTTCGGTTATCCATTCAAAATTAAGGCAAGTATTGGAATAAAATTAAGTACAAAACAAAGGATGACACGCAGTAGTTTAAATGTAAAAAAAAAAAAAAAAAAAAAAAAAAAAAAAGTGTGTTTCAGGCAAAAAAGTGGACGTAGATACATTTTCATAAAGTAATGCCGCCATTACTGGGACTTACTTTTTCCTTTTTTTTAGCTGAACAAGTGAATACAGTCAAATTTTATCAAGGCAACACTCAGTATAAAATAAACTTGGAAAAGGGGATTTGAAGAATGAAAAGAAACTTACCGTTTTGGTTCTCATTTATTACATTCCATATAACAGAATGATTTCCATTACATGAGAGTAGATGTTAAAACTTCATGCTGTTTTGAATTCAGCTGTCACTAAGATAAGCACCAACTAAGACATAGCTTTACAGTAAACTAATGTATTTTTTTCCATTGGTCTGATGATGTTGATATCCTTCTGCGTGGTGTTGATGGCTGATGTGTAATGCTGGCTCCAGGTATCCGCTTATTTTGCCTCCCCAGCCCATCAGCACACACAACGGCTGCGATGCTGGCTCCCCAGCGTGTCAACATGACAACCGTTTGGATTGAGCTAAGTAGGGTACATCTCTGGGGTCTTCAAGTGGGCACCTCCCATCCTCAGTGTTTTGTCGACTAGCCCACGACACCTCAAGAGGGCTCGACAGTGATTCTGGCGTCCCAGCATCACCCCCATCCATCCCCCAGTCAACTCTGTACTTACCTGTACATCACAGTTGCTTTTTTTCTGTTGTGCTTGAGATCCCCAGCCAGAATCTTTCCGTCTCAACCACAGGCAGTTGCTGCTCCTTTCTGCTGCTTCAGATAAGTTCTTAACTGTGCAACACATCTCTTGGCCACTGAACCAGACGACTGAGAAACCTGGTTGTAGAGTGTGCCACAAATCCTCGACAACCCACCTCCACTGGGTAAACCCGGACTCTGCATCCTCGCTCTTCTGCTTCAGCAATTAGTTGAGCATACCGCAGTTTCTTCCTGTCATACACCTCATCCACAGCATCATTCCATGCCACTGTTAACTACCAGGTGAACAAAGGCGTGCTGATCCAGATCACAAGACTATCTGGTCGAAGTTTTGTGGTGGCAATCTCAGGTGGAAAAATAAGCCTTTGACCAACATCTGCCAGCATTTTCCAGTCTCTAGCAGCTTCCAGTTGGCTTGGTTTTAACACCTTTTCTTGGTGGTTGCTCTCCTGGAAGGAGGAATATTGTCTTTTTTATGTAATGCTTTGATGGAACTAGTGGCAACTTATTGGTCAGGTTACGCTAGTCTTCCTATGCTAAGGCCAAACATTGCAGCACCTGGTCATGGTGCCAAGAAAACCATCCTTGGCTAAGACCCACATTACATCCTGTCAAAATATGCCTTAATGTTGCAGGTGATGAACACAAAGGACATGAGGGATCCTCACCCACCCAGAGGTTTAGGTTCTGTGGTGATGGAAGAACATCATATGTTGATCTGATGAGGAAACTGATTCTGCTCTGTTCCATTGTCCATAAGTCTTGCCAGCCAATCTTGCGTTGTTCCACACTCCCATCTCAAACATTCTCCCTGCTTGGCCTGGGAAATGGCCTTTACACACCTCATCCTTTCCTCCTGCTTTTGCACCTAACATCACAGTGTTTTAAAAAAAAAAAACATTGATCACTATACATAACATTTCCCATTCAAGTTGGGCCAATGTTTTAAAGCATGACAAATTTCTGAGAGATGTACGTGCATCTTTATCTCCTGATTCTGACTCGCTTCCTAAATCAGAAGCAGCATCTGTGTTTTAAGGTACAAACCACTATGCGTATGCATCCTAATCTGGTCTGTTTCCTTCTTGCTGTCAAGAGCCGCTGTGCTGATACTATTTTATTTATCACACACATCAAACCGAGGTCTATTTCAATTGCCATTTTAGAAACCGTTGCGCAAATTCTGGGAAATTTGTTAACTGGTGCAAGGCAAAACGTGTTGCGATATGTATTTCTAAAGTCTATCAACTGTCATTTATGGCGGGCATGGACATGGATTTTTGGATTTGAATACATGTCAAGAAATCTTCGTTCAAATATTCTGTCAAATATTCAGCACTATAATTGGTTGTGAAATTCTACACATTACACAATGTTTTAATGTTTGTGCATATACATTTTTTCATTCATGCAGTTCTGTCAGTTATGGGCATATACATAATTAAAGTATCTTCCTTGCCCTTTTTGATTGTAGTAACATATTACAAACTTTATCCAAAAAATACCGACATTTTAAAACTTTCTAATTATTTGCAGCGTTTGAGTTAATAAATTATATTTTACTGTGCAGGTTCAAATCAGACTCTAACAATACCTGGGAATCAATCCATGACCGAGTTAGAAATCTTCTAACAACCCACAGTGCTAGACAGCGTCTTTCCTTTGTAAGTATCACTGAGAGGAGTTTGATGTAGGGATATGGAGTCAGACAGAATGCAATCTTCCCACAAAATGTGCTCACAAAATATGAACTCACATTTGAGTCTGCTATTCAGGTAGTAATGCAACAGTTGACATTAGGAAGAAAATGCCTTTTTGGCACAAAATATTATTTTGGGGATATTTTTTATCATGCTAATATAATATGTTTTTACAATGTGTAAGGGGGGGGGGGGGGGGGGGGGGGGGGGGAGTCTTTGCTTGGAGTGTTTCTTTTTTCAGTCTAAATACTTTCCAGACCCAATAAAGTAAAATGCCAATTATGTGTCCATAAGAGAGATGGGATCTAATCAGATAAGCTGTTAATTCAGTTATAAAGATGTGACATCAGTTATTATGCTTACATTTCACTAACCCTTGTGCTATGTATTGAGACATGTTCTACTTTATTGCCGATCTGTTATAAAAAGAGCTTTAGTTAACATTATTACCACAGGGTTTGACAAGGAGCACTGTTAGGCTAAACTGTACCATTGCATCTTTAGTAATCTTATGTTGCATTGCAGTACTTCAGTTAGGTTAGCTCTTGAACTTAGATACTTTTTTAGTACAATATTTTAAACTAGAGTATATGGTAGCTCTTTGGCTGGGTCCTAAATAAATTCTATCTAACATTTTGCTGTTTCATACATTGTTAGGTGACAATGTCAAAAAAGTTAAAGACTTTTGTTAAATAATGGAACAGAATGTATCCTACAATATGGTGCAGTAAAATGTTATTAAGTATAAGTTTAGTTATTGTGTTCAATTATTGTAAAGGGCAGCACATCTAAACACCACTGTCGTCTTAAATCATTGTATGAAAACCAACGTCTCTGACAGTGTGTGTCAGTCTCTTATAAGTAAGCATGTAATATTTAAACAGTGGGGTTATTTAGATCCTCCATTGTTTAGATCAGTTGAATAGATACTCTATTCTCAGTATTTTAAGTGTATTCTATGTTTCAAACCACTCAAGTTCATAGAATTAATATGCTCACATTTTCTAGGGGGCTACAGAATCTGAGGTAGCTGAAGTCCTTGAAAGGAGATCTATATCCCCTTCCAACTTCTCAATGGAAAAAAGATATTAAGGTTCATAAGGTAACTAATAACTTTGGTTATAACTTTGGGATGCGTCAGCAGGGTTACTGTTTTACCCTTTTTGCCTTGTGTACCATACAATCAATTTTTAACTGCTCAAGATTTTGTCATACAATTGCATGATATTTAGTGTTTATGTGCACATGAGCTAATGAATTAGGACGCCCCTGAAGCAAATGTGTTATTTTATTTTATTTAGCCAGAACGCCAACGTTAACACTTAACTTTCTTCATAAATGTTATGGCCTCACAGGACTTCAGTGTGGAATCAGTTTTCCTGATTTTGCATGTATACAGGCATGGCATATCGTAGAGAAATTTAATTTTGTTTTGTACAGCTTCTACTAGGAACTTAATGTCTTTGTGTATCATGTATTCAGTTGTTAGCAAAAAAATAACACTAACCCATGCATTAGTAACACTGCTGTTTCCATAAGTAGGTTATGACCTGACTAACATTTCTCCAACCTATTGTTCAAATTAAGCAGTAAGAAAAAGATTAACATAAGAGGTTAATAAATATGCAGTTTTTTCAAACCTTGCAGGAACTTGCTTGGAATGGAAGACCCCTTGGATAAAGAAATGTAATGCTACATTATCAACTATCAAGAAAGTGATGCAACTGTAGTCAAATTGCTGTTTAATAAAATACTGCATTGATTCTACAAAAAGCTAATCAAAAATATGAAAGTTTGTTGTTTAACTAGAGAGTGTGGAAAAGTATGAAGTATGTTGTGTTATTGCTTAAAAATTTTCAATTTTATATGATTTTGGTTTGGATGTGTTTATATTGACTAATACAAAAAAGTGAGTTTGCTTTATGTAGTACAGGATAAAATACTATTAAAAACACAAGAGCAGCATACACCATATGTTGTGGAAATGGAAACCGTGCCAGCTGTAACTTGACAGTAGGGTACATTGAAATAAAAATAAAACAAATTAAGAAATATATCAACAGTAACTCCTGCAAATAGAACAACTCTTGCAACATCATTGATTGGAACTGCTACCTCAATAACAGCTAAAAGGTCGGAATGAAAATGAATAATGATGTTTTGAATTTAAAATGTATTTGGAGCCAAATTAAGATTTGAATAGTGCTGAATTATCACACTTGCATACATTTCTCAACAGACACAGATTATCCTGCTTCTCAGTAGTATTGCATTGTGTTAATAATTACCTCTTGATATTATGAAAAAATATGTTGAAGTATTATAATTGTAATGTACCACAGTACTTAACAAATCGTACAGTGATTTAGTCTTGTTAAGAAAATACATTACATGCGTTGCAACCCTCTTTTTATATATTGCTATTTATGGGAAAATAGGGATTTAATCCCAAAAACCATTAGTGAGAGTAATTTTTGCAGTTACACTGATACCAAATACCCTTATAAAAGTTTACTGCAGTAAACTAACATGGAACTAAAATATTTGTATATTAGCTATAGGAATTGGAGTGACAGAGGGAAATAATTTTTATATTGTTTTCAAATGTTCGTTGTTACCATTTATAACTGTTTCTGTAATTGGTAAAATATATTTAAAAAACTGTGTGTGTGTGTGTGTGTGTATATATATAATTTTAGAAAAAAATACACTTGTTTTCCTTGTTCTCATTGTTAAAGAGGTCAAAATGGTAATAGAACAGGTCTATCTCATGTTAGGGTTAAAACAAGTAATTATATATCAATGAATCTTGATACTTCCTTCGTGATATTGTGATAACAGTGGTTGTGAATTGTTGTACAATACTAAGAGTACTACAAAGCTATAGTTGGTAGTCCACCAATGGTTACTGAATTGTCATTTCTTGCTAGCGTGAATACAACCCTCACCTTGCACTCTGGTTATTGTACAAGTCACTCGTTTTTCTAAAGGCCACGATACACTATGCAATTTCAGTGCAGTGAGATCGGATTGCAGCCCATGATCGTATGGTTATCACATCATTATTGCACCGTGCAATCAGGCTCGATAGGATTGCATCCTATCGCAAGCTAGAGTCCTGCATGGGTCCGATTTTATGTCACTCTCTCGCTTTTCGGGGGGGTAACAGTAAAAAAAATTAATTAATTAAACATGTAAACATACCCCAACATAAGAACTGGACGGTGTCCCGTTTTTGCATTTCGAAAAGGTCGTCACCCTAGCAGTAGCCTATATTACTTTTTTGTAAGGAATATATCGAAACAGTCCTAAACTGAAAATACAATTGCTCTGAATGATGACATTTATGATGAACACATTCAGGCATGTTTACAAAATACTAAATAGGTGTATATAAATGCTCGTTTCTGCTTCCAAAGACCTTCTATGTCAGTGGTTTCCAACCTTTTTATCTCAAGTACCAGTGTTTCCAGCAAGGACCACCAGGTTTACCAGTGACTATGAGCAATCTTAAACTGCTGTTGTAAAACCGAGACCTAGGTTTTACAACCAGGTTTGTGTCTGTACACTCTTGTTTGTTGCCTCATTCTGCTGAATGGTTAGTCTATTCATGAAATCCGCATGTTTATATTTTTTATATTTTGCAAGTGTTGTGTATGGAATTGGTGACTGCACCTTTAATTGTGGACAGTTGTACAGTAATATGGAGACAGCGTGCTGCAGCTGCCATGTTCAGCGTTAGTGACATCCTGATCTGACAGCATGTAACACAGACAGCTCTTATGATTTACATACCGTTTATTCTTCAGTAAAAACAAGTTTAAAGTGAAGTGAGTTTGTTCTGCTATATTTACAATATTAAATACACCAGAGCAAGCACACTGCCATATTTTCATTAGCACAATCTGAGCAAAATTTAGTAAATTGAGTTTTTTTTTTGTTTGTTTGTTTATTTACTGCTGTCAAGTAAGCTGCATTACATAGTACACTTCCTAATTACAGTTCCAAGTATTTCTGTGTGTTATTCTGTCACATTTTTTTAAATGGTCAGTTTGAGAATTAAACTTTGTTTTCCCTGTAACAGTTGACCCTGCTTGTGGCAGAGCAAAGCTCTGCCCTTTTTAAATTGGCAGGGATGGGGTTAATTTCCCCTACCTGCCTAGGTTTATTATGTTCAGGTGGCTGGGGCTGATTAGTTGATTAGATGATTAGTTTAATGATCAATCAGCGCCCAGCCACCTGACATAAAAGGAGGCCTCTGCTTCTCATTTAGGAAGAGGGAGCTGAGGAAGCAGGTTGGTGTTTTGTTTGTATGTTTGAATCCAGTGAAGGCATTGCCCAGCCTGGAAATTGTTATTTTTGCTTTTTTTCTTGCTTTATTTGTGTTTAAAACACTTTATTTTGGCCCTTGTGCCCTTTCATTTTTGTCTTTATTTATAATAAAAGTTATTTTTTTGAACTACAGACTGTCTTTGGGCCTCTATCCACTCGGCAGCCTGCCACATATGGTGTCAGAAGTGGTATAGCGCCACCTAGAGGCTCAGAGCAGTATATATTTTTTTTTTTTTTGAATTTTTGGGTATATATATATATATATATATTTTTTTTGGATTATGGGAAAGGGAAAGAGCAGACAGCAGCAAAGGCAGGAAAAGCAGCAGCTGAAGAAATGTAAGCTGCTGCAGCCACCGCTGGAGGACCCGGCCAGCCTCTTCCCTTGGTGTTCCTGGTGTGGGAAGGAGGACCATCGTTGGCAGTCCTCCAACGATGCCCCTACAACCAGGCCCAGGAAGAGGTGCAGTGTTCACCCCGGGCATCAGGGGCCACCCCACTACCTCCAGAACCACCACCTTCACCACCGTCCCAGGAGATCTGGGACTGGTTGATGCACCCTGAGGCAGACCTCGTCCACAATCTCCCCATAGTTATCAACACGCTGTGGCGTCGAGATGTGGAGAGGTGGGAACAGTGGGAGGAACAACACCACCCAGCGTCCTTCCCAGAGGTTGCCCTCATGGTGGTTAATTACCTGGCGGTAGACATGGGAGATGCCCCGGTCACTCCAACAAAGAGGGTGGAGATGCCTCCGCGAGAGCCAGAGAGGGAGGAGGAGACGCCGTCGCTCCCAGAGCCGGAGAGGGAGGATGAGACGCCGTCGCTCCCAGAGCCGGAGAGGGAGGAGGAGGAGCCGCTCCCAGAGCCGGAGAGGGAGGAGGAGGAGCCGCTCCCAGGGATGACTCATTTAGATCGCCTGGGGTTGCCTGCTGCTCCGCATCGCTTGGGACTGCTAGTATCTCCTTTTTGTTTTCTAGGGTTGCCGAGGGTCTGCCGTCGCCGCCTCCGCTGCCAGAGGGAGCCGGGCCGCCGTCGCCGTACTACCTTGGAGATCCGGGGCCCCCTAAATAAAGAAGGCTTGGGGGCTCTGACATCAACCCCGCCCACCACCACTCACCATAACAGCCCACCCAAGGGACATAATTGGACTCTTGTGGGGGAGGGGGGAATGGGGGAGTTGGCAGATTGCGGCCGGTGTACGTTGTACATGGGGGGGGGAGGTGTGTGGCAGAGCAAAGCTCTGCCTTTTTTAAATTGGCAGGGATGGGGTTAATTTCCCCTACCGGCCTGGGTTTATTATGTTCAGGTGGCTGTGGTTGATTAGGTGATTAGTTTAATGATCAATCAGTGCCCATACACCTGACATAAAAGGAGGCCTCTGCTTCTCATTTAGGAAGAGGGAGCTGAGTAAGTAGGTTGGTGTTTTGTTTGTATGTTTGAAATTTGAATCCAGTGAAGGCATTGCCCAGCCTGGAAATTGTTTGTTATTTTTGCTTTTTGTCTTGCTTTATTTGTTTAAATCCCTTTTTTGGCCCTTGTGCCCTTTCATTTTTGTGTTTATTTATAATAAAATAGTTATTTTTTTTAACTACAGACTGTCTCTGGGCCTCTATCCACTCGCCAGCCTGCCACACTGCTATACAAAACTCACACTACATACTGTTTTAGGTAATGGTGATCTACTGCTGTACTGTGCCTGCTTTTTTGCTGAAGACATGTTATCAGCTCATCTGGAATCTTGTATTTATCTAGTATTATATCTGGGATTCAAGACTCAACAGACATGTTGACTCTATTTAGGTACTCTACGATTTGACTGGCGAATGATAATACTGGTTCATTGGAGTTCGCAACGATAACATAAGGTTGTGGATGCAAACCTGGTTCTCTGAAAGAGAAAATAGCCATCAACTAATGGGTATTGCCGTCAGGTGATAGGCTTTTGCTGAGCTTAATATAAAAGCTGCCTTTCGGCCTCTGTAGCTCTGACGTCAGTTCCCCACCCCATGATTATGCAGAGCATAGGAAGCCCAGCCTCTTTTGCTTCAGGCCGCAAGGGCTACTGAAGCGACCTTGCTGCTTGATGGCTATTTTCTCATCCAGAGAACCGGGGTTGCATCCGCAACCTTACGTTCTCTTTAAATTTGAAAATAGCCATCAGCTAATGGGTATTGTGTACCAAAGCAGTCGCCCAGCTAGCCGCAGAACATATTTCAGATACTGGGACACCTCGAAAGAAGGCCCAGGATGTCGCCATACCCCTGGTAGAGCGCCTTCAATTGCCCCGGAGGGGAAAAGCCAGCAGATTCATAAGCCAGAGCAATGGCATCCAGTATCCAATGGGACAGGCGCTGTTTAGACAATGCCTGACCCAGCACCCTAGAACCATAACACACAAACAACTGTTCAGTGTGTCTGACATCCTTTTTACGGTCAATATAGCACCTCAGTGCCCGCACCGGGCAGAGCATGTGCAACCGTTGGTCCTCCAGAGAAGAGAAGATGATGGAATGCCATCAACTCCACAGATTGGTTCAAGTAGAACAGGGTATTATTTTCCGCAAAAATGCAGAGTTTGGTCGCGTGGTGACTTAGACACGTCTCCAGCAAAGCGAGTACAAGAAGGGTGCACTGAAAGTGCCTGCAGCTCACTCGCCCATTTTGGTGAAGCAATAGCCAGCAAAAGCGTAGCCTTTAAGGATATGAGCTTCAGATCCACAGTGTAGAGTGGCTCAAGTGGGGCTTTTGTAAGGGCTTCCAGCACCACATCAAGGTGCCACGAGGGGAGACTAGATGTCCTGGGAGGACGCAGCCTCCTCGCACCCTTAAGAAATTGGGACGCCAGGAAATGGCTTCCAGGCGATAACCCATCTATGCTCGTGTGACAAGCAGATATGGTTGCCAGGTACACCTTCAATGTGGAAGGGGACCTACCGTTATCTAATAGTTTATGGAGAAACTGTAAGATAACTGCCATGGGGCAGGTAACTGGGTCTTGGCCCTGGGCCAGACACCAGTCCTGAAATAACTGCCACTTATATGTGTATTTCGACCTGGTAGAGGGGGCTCTCGCTCTCTGAATAGTGGCAATAACCGCTAATGACAGCCCTAGAGCTGACAGAGGTTCCTGTTCAGGGGCCAGACCCATAGCTATATCAGCTGGGGGTTCGGGTGCCACAGATTGCCCTGGGCCTTAGAGAGAAGATCCGCCCACAGGGGGATTTGCCTCAGCTGGCCGTGCAAGAGTTGCAGCAGGGTCGAAAACCAGGTCCTTCAGGGCCACTGAGGAGGTACCCGAAGCACTGTAGCTTTCTCTACCCTGACCTTCTCTAGGAAGGCGGGGAGCAGTGGTATCGGTTGGAAGGCATATAGGAGACAAGCAGGCCACTCGTGGGCCAGGGCGTCGACTCCTAAGGGACTGTCGAGGTCTCTCATCGAGAACCAAAGAGGGCAGTGGACTGCTCGAAGAGAAGCCAGCCGGGGCTGCAACCACAGTAACAGCCGAACCGCCATGCGGTGAAGGCTCGGAGATCTCAGGCCGCCCTGGAGGTTGATATATGCCATGACCGCGGTGTTGTCTCATCGCATCAGCATGTGTTTGTTCCAGACCACTGGAAGAAAGTGCTGTAGGGCGAGATCTACTGCCCTGAGTTCCAGGACATTGATGTGGGCTGAGGACCAAGGCCCCGTCCACACTCCCTGAGTCCCCACACCGTTGGAGGTGTCTGTGGTGATTACTTCCCTCTGGAAGATGGGACCCATGGTTGTCCCTTGATCAAGGTTGGAGGGGATCCTCCACCAGCGCAGGGTTCTCCAGCAGGACTGTGATATCACCAGCCTGCGATGTCTGTCTCGTTGCGGGTGAAGCGCAAACAAGTTGAACCAGACCTGGAAAGGCCCTTGGTGGAGAAGGCCCAAAGGAAGAGCCTGCGAGGTAGCAGCCATCAACCCCAGCATGCGCTGATACAGCACCGTGCTTACTGTCTCTCTCAACCTGAATTGGGAGAGGCAAGACTATTGCGGTAACTCTCTGAGTTGGTAATGTGGCCTTCATAGACACCGAGTCTAGGTGGAGGCCCAGAAAATCTGATTGCTGGCTTGGCGTTAGGCGGCACTTTTGCAGGTTCATCCTGAGACCGAACCACTAGAGGTGGTCTATGACCAAAATCATATGTGCCAGGGCTTGCTCCTGTGACTCAGCGCAGACAAACCAGTCGTCTAGATAATTCATCAGTCAAACGCCCTGAACCCGCAGGGGGGACAGAATGCCCTAGCAGGCAAGGCAAGCTTCCGTGGAAGCAGCTGGGCATACTGTCTTGATGCCTCCCTGGTCTTCAGAGTCCTCTGAAGCATCTCCTCCACTGCGGGGCCAAACGTATGACCAGGAGTGATAGGGGCGTCTAGGAGAGAGGACTTGTCCTGCTCCTGAACACTAGCCTGGGAAAGCCAGATATGCTGTCTGGTGACCAACAGCGCCACAAGGCATCAGCTCTCCACTCTGGCCGTGAGCTTGGCCAGTCTGGTGACTGTCTCACAGACCTGATTCAGCTCTTGTCTGTGAGCCGCGGTGACCATATCAGGGAGCTCCTTAATAAGGATGGCCTGATAGACAGACAGCATGCTGGACACATTGGAAAGCCGGGCAGCTTGGGAGCAAGCAGCATACGCCTTCTTGAGGTGCATCTCTGTTGTCCGACACTGTCTGTTAGGACATTGTAGGTCCTTGGCCAGTCCAATGCCCGGTGCCTGTATGAGGGCCTTAATGGCGGAGTCCACCGGGGGGAAGGCTGCCAAGCCAGCACCCTCCACTCCCTGCATGGAAGAAAAAAACAGAGCTCCAGCCACCGTGCTAGGTGCTGACACTGGGTTGGACCAGGAAGACTGGATCTGCCTGACAAAGTCGGGGAAAGGGGGCAGTGTCCTGTCCTGTACTGGCTTAACTGAGGAGAACCAGGAGGCTCTGGGCCATTCTCCATAGACGTTGAGCCACTCGCTCAACCAAAGCCTCAAACACTGGCCCTGAAAATACCTTCGGTTCCTGTTGCAGCTCATCCACTGAGTTGCAAGAAGGTCCCTACTGCACAAGTTCGGCGTCACCAGACACCTGCAGAGAGAGGATGTCCTCTTCATTTTTTGAGATGGCCACAGACTCAAGCTGAAGTTCAGGCTCAGGCTGAACAATCAGAACGGGCGGCTGGGGAACCGGCGCAGCCATGGTGCCAGAGGCCGACAACATACTCATCACGAGTGACTGTTGTCCCATCACCACCTCCATAAAACGACCAATCTGGTCTGTGAGGGCTGAGATCCCGCTAGGCTGTTTGTCCCAAGGGGACCTGGAGCAAGCACGTTTCCGCGCCAGAGGTGAACGCTCCTTAGGGGGGGAGCGTCGAAGCTGCCCCACGCTTCTGGTAGGTGAGTGAGAGTGTCACCCGAGAGACGGTGAGGGTGACCTAGATAGTTGTAGGTGGGCAGGAGATGATGCTGTACCACCTAAAGGCCTCACTGCCCTGTTGGCTCTAGTCTTTAGGACCCGTCTCTGGAACTTCCCGCAGATAGTTCAGAATGCTGTGTCGGACAGAGCCAAAGCAGCATGTTCTGGACCCAGGCATGAAACACAGAATTCATGCGGGTCCTCTGGGGGCATTTTTCGGCTACAAGAGCCGCATTCATGGAAACCCGACATAGCGCACATCACTTGCCCGGGTTGCACGGCGGATACAAATGTGCACAGGGCACAGGAGCGGGTATGCGCACGGGGTGCACGATAAGTGCATGGGCACAGAACAGATGTGCACCGATGAGTGCACAGGGTGCTCGGATGAGAGGGCGCACAGCAATACACAAACCTTAAGTGTATTGTATTAGTTGCTGTTCTTGTTCTACGTTTCTTAAATGTAACTGTTCATTTTAAGCTACTTTTTTTTTACACAACAGTACTCACACGTTTGGTCACCACAACTGTTACAAGAAACACAACATGCGGCTCTCCCACCAGCGAGCAGCAGCCAAACGGAAATAAAAAATAATGAGAATATCTTCAACAACATTACTGGGGATTTGGTTCTAGACTCCCCTTAATCTAATCTCCATTTGTGACCCCTAGTCTTTGTTTCTTTTTTCAGGTCGAAAAAGTCTCCTGGGTCAACGTTGTCAATACCTTTTAGAATGTTGAATGATTGAATCAGATCTCTGCATATCTTCTTTGTTCAAGACTGAATAGATTCAATTATTTTAGCCTGTCTGCATGACATGCCTTTTAAACCTGGAATTATTCTTGTCGTTCTTCATTGCACGCTTTCAAGAGCAGCAGTATCCTTTTTGTAGCGAGGTGACCAGAACCGATACAATATTCTAGATGAGGTCTTACTAATGCACGGTAAAGTTTTAACATTACTTCCCTTGATTTAAATTCAACACTTTTCATTATATGTCTGAGCATTTAGTTATTTTTTTTATAGCTTCACCACATTGTCTAGATGAAGATATTTCTGAGTCAACATAAACTCCTAGATGTTTTTCATATATTCCTTCTTCAATTTCAGTATCTCCCATATGATGTTTATAATAGACATTTTTATTGCCTGCGTGTAGTGCCTTATACTTTTCTGTATTAAATGTCATTTGCCATGTGTCTGCCCAGTTCTGAATGCTGTCTAGATAATTTTGAATGACTTTTGCAGTTGCAACGGTGTTTATAACTTCTCCTATTTTTGTGTCATCTGCAAATTTAACAAGCTTGCTTACTATAGCAAAATCTAAGTCATTAATGTGGATTAGGAAGAGCAGAGGACCTAATACTGATCCCTGTGGTACTCCACTGGTTACCTTGCTCCATTTTGAGGTTTCTCCTCTAATCAGTACTTTCTGTTTTCTACATGTTAACCACTTCCCAATCCATGTGCATGCATTTCCTTTAGTTCCTACTGTGTTTAGTTTGAGAATTGTCAAAAGCTTTCTGGAAATCTAAATAAACCATGTCATATGCTTTGCAATTATTCATTGTTGATGTTGCATCCTCAAAAAAGTCAAGCAGGTTAGTTAGACATGATCTCCCTTTCCTAAAACCATGCTGACTGCCTTCCAGGATACTGTTGTCCCAGGCCAGGATACAGGTAATTTTCCATTTTGGATCTTTTTATAGTTTCCATAAGTATACGTGTAATAGAAGTCAGGCTTATTGGTCTGTAGTTATCTGGTTTGGTTCTGTCTCCCTTTTTGTGGATCTGTATTACATTTTAAATTCTCCTTGAACATGAGCGTTCACCACCACACACACGAGCAGACTTCTATTAAAGAAATACGTGCATGCTCCAAATCAATCTAGAGAGATATGCACAAATGCGAAGTCTAGTTGATTGCTAGGGGATGCATGAGATCAAGGTGGTGCAGGATTCATCATAACACCGGGCTTAAGGTTACAAATTGTTAAAACAAGTGAACAAATCTCATTCATAAGTATATAAAAGTTTAAAATATTTTCATAACTAAAAATATTGAATTATCTATATTAGTCTCTATCGTTGGCATCACAGTCGTGGTCTGTTCAATTTCTGTTTCAAGGTGAGTTATATAGTCTTTCATTAATTAAAACTCTCCCTTTCAATTGCAGATTAACTCCTGGTAAATGGTGACAATTAACACGGATTTGCTTTTAAATTCCCATGCAAACAAAATAAATAGTCGCAAGAAGCAGTGCTCGTTAAGATATTAACATTATTTCGTAAATCAACATAATTTCAGAAATCACGTTAGCATGATTATTTAATAACGAGATAGGCATAATTACCTCTGGAAAATCACAAAATCAATGCTACACCTCGACTTGTTGATTAACACTGGAGTTGTCATTTACGAACTTTTGAAAATACGGCCTATAATGTCATAATGGTGGGGGAACGAAACAATTTCAGATTGTTATAATAACCCTTCCCCCAGAACACCCCAAAATCCCTTAAAATCCATCCACTAAGCAGATAGAAGAGCATATTCATTTATTTTGTGCAAATTGGTTGGAATTGCTGTGTTATGCAAATGCCCATCTGATTACTCTAATAGCCCAAATGCTAAAATAATAATGTTTGTGTCAGTAAATCTGTATCTTCTGCCAGTACTTCTAAGATAATAGATGTAAAGGGAAAGTTGCAATTCTGTTATGTCCCAGGAATGTATTGGGGCTTTCAAAAATCCAGTTTATTGCACATTAATGCTTTGAATTCAGACACAAACACCTTGGCTGACACAGCTGACATGTGTTAAAGAATAAGCATTACAGTACATCTAATTATTTCAGTGATAGACAAAATTATACCAGGACATAATGTGCCATGTGTTGTGATACAGCATAAACACAGCAAAAGCTAGTATATTTCTCACACAGATTGCTGGCGATATGGCATTACAACAAAGCTTAATTGACATGATGGCGAATGGAAGTTATATGGTGAATTTATATTGCATTGTATTTCATATTTATTTGTAAAGCATATAACTTGATTTGTCCCTAAGAGCACAATAACTGTACATTAATTGTATTTTATACTCCTGTGTACTTTATGAACTGCCTCCTCTGCAAAACTGAATTGAATCTCCATGCTTATTAAATCATATGTTGTTTAAAGTAGCCAACTGGATATTGCTGAACATAACCCATTTTATATTTGATTCAGTCCGAAAACTACTAAATAATATTGTATTGAATGCAATTAAAGGAAACTGCCAATTGACATTTTAAAATCAATGTTCAAATTCTAAATGTAACAAGAATTTCATTGTAAACCTGCCTCTCAAACTCATGTTATGGTTATGGATGCAAATAGGAGGTTCTCAACATATACCAGTAGAATGTTTCAATGTTTATATGAATCTCACAAGTATGTTCTAACCCAGGAAAGTATGCTTTAATAAATGTGAATGTGTGCAGTTCAGGCATTCTTACACCTGTTAGTTAATAGGGTTTCACGTGAAAAGCCTTGCATTTCAACAGTACTTTAAACAACTTAAATATCTTAATTAGAATTTATATAGCATTCCCATGTTATCACATTCATGTGCAAAACATTGTGCTTGCTGTCTTTTCCTCAAAAATTTGCAAGCAGATCTGTCTTTTAGAATGATTGAGGCGAATGAGAAAAAACCCTTCTTAAGCCCAAGTAAACATGTTCCTTCAATTAGGTCCGTCCAGAGAAATTTGTTTGGGTGTCCACACCCAAAAAAAATGTTTTTCTATTTTTTTTCTATTTTAAAATCTAGATGGATTGTATTAATCAGTTTTAACCTAACTGAAACTCATTTTTTTAAAAAAAAAAAAACTATTAATGCACAAAAATCAACTCATGATTTATCCGGAAGTCCATCTTGGACTAACTGTCGATGCTGAACTAACTTTTGAGTTTCAGTAGTAAAAAAATAAATAAATAAATAAATATATTAAAATAATATAACAATTCAAATAAAAAAAAGTGAACATGTGCTGTATTGTTTTGTTAAAATAGCAAATAGCTGACTTGGTTGTACAATATGTGTCTCTGAAAACACCATCTCTCATGTAAATCACTGTCAAAAGTGGAAGGCACCCATGAGCAGCTGTACTGCAGTAGAATGCATGGGAGATATTTTAAAAGGGATAATGTTTTGTTTAGAGCATTTCAAAATATGATCATTACATTCTTATGTTAAAGTAAATGATTTTGTCTCTCACTGTAAATGCTATATTATTTTTACTAAAATGTATTTGGAGGTTTGTGAACGTGTGGGTGGCTGTGCGTCGTGAAAGGGTGATGTAGGTGCTCCAACAAGGACAAACACAAAGTTCAGGGTTCACGATATTTCTTTTAATTCCCTTTCGGTCTTCTTGACTGGATTTAAATAATAATGCTGGCTCTACCCACCAATAGGTATTGCCAGCATCAAAACAAGGGGGGTTGCAGTCCCAAAATAACAATCACAATAAGCACAGACACAACACAGATATGTCTCCAAACAGTGAGTGCTCTGGGTGCTGGTGCGGTGCGTGATCCGTGCGTGTGCTTGTGTTCAGGTGCAGTGATGTCCGGGTCTAATACTGGCTTGAAGCGGCAGCTCCCGGCATTATTATTAGCCGCCTGGAGAAGACAATCATACACAGTTAGCTTCCCCAACACAACACTCACAGTGTCCCCTTTCTCTATTCCTCCCATTAACCACAACAAAAGGAACCGATCACGACGTCAAGTACCCCTAAAGTACCCATAGCCCTGCCCCCTCCGACAGCTAGTTCAATCACGTCTCCTCCAATTCATGAATGAAACTTCGCTCACTGTACTAGGGTGATGACTCCTGGTACCGTGACGTCAACCTTTCCTGAATGGCCGGCTTCTGACTGACCCTGGAATGAACTGCCAAACCATTCAGTACGGGGCACGTAATTCCTGCTGTGCAGTGCTCTCACAGGTCAAGAGGGAGATTGTTGATCCAGATTCATTTGCTCTTTGTCACATATCCCACTGCTCAGGGTGGAGCCGAAGGTACATTCGGCTGACTCTACCTTGCCCATTACGCCCCCCTCCTGGGAAGAATAATCTGCATTTTGATGATCTCTCCCTACACAGTGTGTCATGAAATACATGAAGGGTTGCAACGCCAAATGCCGTGAGTTATCCGGGCGTTGCTATCCTTCAATGTACTTAACCATCTGAGTGGGGCCTGGTTGGTGACAAGATTGAATGAATGCCCCAAGAGTTAATAGCGTAAGGTCTGAGTGGCCCATTTAATGGCCAGACATTCCTTTTCTATGACTGAGTAGTAACGCTCCCGAGGGAGCATTTTTTTGCTTATATATAGGATGGGATGTTCTACTCCGTCGACCAGCTGGGACAAGACCGCCCCCAGACCAACATCCGAAGCATTGGTGTGGAGGAGAAATTTTTTATCAAAATCTGGTGTGATTAGGGCGAGGGCTTGGCAGAGTCGTTGCTTAATGGTATCAAAGGCCCCCTGACACTCTCCTTCCATTTAATTAAATTTGGGGAAGTCTTTTTAGTGAGATTCACTAGGGGGTTCACCACGGTGACATACTCAGGGATGAATAGGAGGTAATAACCGGCCAACCCCAAGAGAGATCTCACCTGGGACTTGGTTTTCAGGATTGCCGCATCCATCAAAGCCTGGACTTTGGTGGCGACGGGTTTCACCTGCCCATGTCCCATAATAAATCCTAAATATTGGGTTTCTTCTTTGGCAAATGCACATTTACCCAAGTTGGCTGTCAGCTGGGCTACCCTCAGAGACTGCAGGATGGCTGTGACCCTAGCCAAATGCTCTCGCCAGGTGGAGCTGAAAATCACCACATCATCAATATACGCTGCTGCATATTCACGATGTGGGCGTAATACCGGGTCCATTAGTCTCTGAAAGGCAGCGGGCACATCATGTAGCCCAAAAGGCATGGTTGTGAAATGAAACAGACCATCAGGGGTAGAAAATGTAGTTTTCTCACATGATCTGTGGGTTAAGGGGATCTGCCAGTATACCTTCGTCAGGTCCAAAGTCGAGATGAACCTCGCCGTTCCCAGTCTGTCGAGAAGCCAGCATCAAGCAAGGGGGGTTGCAGACCCGAAATAATAATTACAGTAAGCACAGCTAGTTCAATCATGTCTCCTCTAATTCATGAATGAAACTTCGCTCACTGTACTAGGGCAGTGACTCCTGGTACCGTGATGTTGTCCTTTCCTGAATGGCCAGCTTCCAACTGACCCTGGAATGAACTGCCCAACCATTCAGTTCGGGGCACGTAATTCCTGCTGTGCAGTGCTCTCACAGGTCAAGAGGGAGATTGTTGATCCAGATTCATTCGCTCTTTGTCACAAGGTTACAAAGACCCAGTAGCACAATTGCTACTTTTTTCCCTCCTCAGTTTCTGTAATAAGTGTAATAAGATTAGACACAAAAAAATATTGTATGCATATTTAACTGAAGTTGTTCTATATGTGTTATTGTTAGTCTAGCTTTTTATTAGTTTTCTTTATAAACAAGTCAAATATGACATTTTGATTTGTTTGACACCCTGATATTTACACATGATATAAGTATTTATAGATTGAAACGTATTTGATTGTGTAATGCATGCTGGGTTTACAGCAGTTATTCGTTAACAATGAATTAGTCTCACATATGCCCACTAGCAAGAACAAAACAAAAAATTATACTATGGAGTAAGGTTGTGAACTTTCAATTTATTAATTATGACCAGAGCAAAAAATTGAGCCCTTTGTCCCAACAATACAAGTGAAAATTAAACTGATTAAAATTAGTCAGATTTTTTTTTTTTTTACTTAGTTTTAATAACAGTGTTTGTTTGCAAACATTTTAAGACTACATTTGTGTGCATTAATTAAAAATAAAATGAGGTGAGAAAGTAACTGAACTCCCTTTGGAATAATTAAATGGACAGTTTAATTATTCCAATACAAAAATAAAGCTGTTCTCAGCCATTCTGGGAGAAAACTTTTCCCTTAGCTGTAAATTATTGTCTGGGCAAGATCAAGCAGTATGACCTTGAACATCTTTGTATCTAGTGGGCTATTAAATGAAAATGATGGTTGGATTGTTTGAAGTGGACCAAAGTCATCTTTCCAGAATATTGCTTCTTCAGTGATTAGCCACGGCACATGTCCTTCTAGATGTGGTAATTTACACTTGAAAGACAGCGAGATCAAGAAAAATGGGCTTTAATAAAAACATTCTAATCGCAAATAGACTACTCTCAAGACAGTAGCTGATACTAGTAAGCTAGAAAGAGTTTTTAAATCTGTATATGGATTTATGAATACAAACTGAATAGGATGTCTTGCAGCTCATTTCAATACTTGTGTGGGGCTTGAAGGAGCAGAAGATAACGTTTTTTGGGGGGGTGGGGGGTTTGTGCATTTTCAGCATTTCAAAGCACAATACATTTTTAGCATTTTAGAGTACGGTAATTTGAAAAAAGTGAATAATTCTTTAAACGCAATGTGGAAGAAAAAACATTTCGAAACTTAAACGTCTACAGTATTCAGACTTTTCATTACTTATTATGTAGTTGAAATTATTATTTGTAATGCACATTTTGAGCTTTGATTCTTTGATTCATGTCACATATAATTTTCTGCCTGGCTTAAGGAAGTGTGCAATTATAACAAGTACAATAATAATATCTTTATTTTTATATAACGCCTTTCATAGTGAACCACCATCACAAAGCACTTTACAGAGGTAGGCTGTGAACTGTACTCAACTGTATAACAATATCACATTGATTTAACATCTCATCCGTGGGATGGAGCACAAGGAGGTTAAGTGACTTGCTCAGGGTCACACATTGAGTCAGTCAGTGGCAGAGGGGATTTTAACTGGTGGCTGTCTGTGGCAGAGGTGGGATTTAAACCAGTGACCTTCTGGTTACAAGCCCCTCGTCTGTAACCACTGGACCACACTGCCTCCTTAAGTAAATAAACCTCATATTCTCTCTTTGCACTGTGCCAGGAAGCAGAGGGAGGGTCTTGTACTGTGAAATGTAGGCACCACTTGACACGTCACTAGCATTTATTATTTGTAAGGCTGCAGATGACTTTACCGATTCGAATATGCCCAGTAATGCACAGAAAGGGTTTGTTTAGAAAATCCATTTGATTAATCAGCTTCCAGAAAATGAAATGAAGACCCTACTGTACGTAACTGCTGGTGCAAACAGATTAACTTTAAAATAGTTAAACCTGTGTAACTGACGACATTGTACAATTACCTTTAGTTATATTTGGATGGTGACATTTACAAATACACTTTTCTTCTGTAAACCATTTCTTCAGTTAAAAAAACATCTGAGCTGATGCCCTGAAGTTGTCACTTGTTCAGAGGAAAAGAGCCTTCAGTGTTAAGGGAACATCTGCAAATTATAATTAGAAAATGGAAAAGAGATGTTCCTTGAATAGATAGGTAGAGGTGAGTCTAAATGAAGAAGACAGAACATAGTTTGTGGTATTTTCTATGGTTTATTACAGGGTTCAATTTTTCAGTCAGTAATTTTTTTACAAACCAAATATACACATTTATAATTACTGTTTGATACTTGTTGTTTATTTATAAATATACAGAGCAAAACCAGATCTGAAATGTTTTAGATTAATTAATTTTTTAAAATCGATCTAGGATTTTGGAGAGAGGGTTAATAATATATACAGATCCTATATATATATATATATATATATATATATATATATATATATATATATATATATATATATATATATATATATATATATATATATAAAAATTTAGTTGTTGTTGCCAATGATTTTATCCCATTTTTCTCCCCAATTTGGAATTATGTTATTATTAACCCGGTTCACTGCTGCAACCCCCCTGCAACTCGGGGAATGGCGGCTGACACACGTGTCCTCCGAAACGTGTCCCTGCCAAGCTGTCTTTTTTCGCGTTGCGGATCCACAGTGAAGCCATCAGACCTATAGTGCCGGAGGACAACTCAGATCAGAATGGCTCCACAGCAGACCCACAGGCGCCCTATCAGCCACAGGAGTTGCTGGTGCCCAGTGAACCGTGGATTGCCCTGCTGACCTAAGCCCTCCCTACACGGGCAGAACTCAACCAGTTGTGCGCCACCCCCTGGGAAATCATGGTCACGGTCAGCAATGACATAGCCTGGATTCAAACTCCTGATCTCCAGGCTACAGTGTGCATCCTGCACTCCACGCAGAGCGCCTTTACTGGATGCGCCATTCGGGAGCCTTCCCCCCAAAAATATTATGCTTTGAGGAGTGTCCACATTTTAAAAGACTGACATCAGACATACTGTAAGTATTATATAGACATGAAACAGTGCTTTCTGTTATATTTACTCGACACAGTCCTGAAAATAAACGTTGAACACTTTTACATAACTTTTCATTGATGAAAGGTGTTGCATTAGTTTAGCTTTAGCACAATATTTCACATGCACAACATTTTCCAAAATATTGCTTCAAGGTATAAAAAACTAACTATGCTGGAAGTGTTAATGAAATGTCTGTGACAACACCAACTGTTTTGGCCAATTATACCCTTAGTTCTCTAAAAACAACATCCAGAATAACTAGTGTGGTTGTAAGACTGCAAGATGAAACAGCAAAAAGCTACTGCAGTATCATTTATACATAATTATAGGCTGCTGAGGAGATTTTAGGAAAGTCAACCACAACTTACGTGTCTGTATTTCATGACACACCATAAACAAGTCACATTCATAACATCAACCATACCATATTGAGTTTTCACACTACTTTATTGACAATACCGGTATGGTTGATATCACCTGCTTTAGAAAATGATGACATCATAATCAGTCAAGGACCTCAGTCACTTAAAGGAGGAGTACCACCCCCTCCCCCAAAATGAAAAAAAAAACAGTTGCTGTGGCAGAGCAAAGCTCTGCCCTTTAAATTGGCAGGGATGGGGTTAACTTCCCCTACCTGCCTGGGTTTATTATGTTCAGGTGGCTGGGGTTGATTAGTTGATTAGGTTGATTAACGATCAATCAGCGCCCAGCCACCTGATATAAAAGGAGGCCTCTGCTTCTCATTAGGAGAGAGGGAGCTGAGGAAGCAGGTTGGGTTTTTTTTTTTTTTTTTGGTTGTTTGGAAAGTTTGAATCCAGTGAAGGCATTGCCCAGCCTGGAAATTGTTATTTTTGTAAGTTTTGCTTTTTGTCTTTCTTTGTGTTTAAATTGCTTTGTTTTGGCCCTTGTGCCCTTTCATTTTTGTGTTTATTTATAATAAAATAGTTATTTTTTTGAACTGCAGTCTGTCTCTGGGCCTCTTTCCACTCGCCAGCCTGCCACAGTTGCATATCATTAAACCTAGCAATCTAGCAATATTAGAAGATCACGTGACCCACTGGAGCTAATGGCTGCTGTTCACTAGAGCTCCAAATCCCTAATTCCATTTTCCCCTTTTTCTTCGACATCCTCCTTTCACTAAAGATGCCTGGACCTCAAAAAAACATTCTCAGAAACTTTCTGAGGCTTGTGCGACCTGCGCCATTTTTGAAGCGCTGGTTAAACAGCAAAGCTCCCTCAAGACTCATTATCAACATTGTGAGCCAAGCTGTAGAGAAATTAAACGGTATGCTCCAGGAGACCAAGGATGCGGTGCAGTCACTTAAAACAGACGTCAACACTACAATGATCGCCAAACTGTTCTCCGGGGTGCAAAACAAGCAGGCTCTATTGCCTGTGCAAACAAGGAACTCAACACTCTCACCCACAATCCTGTCAGCTTTCAACAAATTCAGCGCTTGGTTTGGTTATAAAATGAATTGGTCTAAATCTGCCCTAACGCCCCTCAATGCTGCCACTGGTAAGGTTCCCTTACCATCCATTATTCCTGTTAAAAAGCCATTTACTTATTTTGGTATCGATATTTACCCCACCCTGCAAACAACTGCGAAGAAAAATCTGAAAACCTTAAAGGGAGTTTGTGAAGACATGCGCTGGTGGACACTAATGCCCATCTTTTTACATGCCTGGATCTCTACTGTTAAAATGAATGATCTCCACCATGTTAACTTTGTGAGCTCCATGATACCGCTGCCTCCCACTTCAGGTTACTGGGTAAAGCTTGATTCTTTCATTCAGAAATTTCTGTGTGACGATAAACAATCACAGATTAAATTAACAACATTACAACATGCTAAATCAGCTGAGGGCTTAGCAGCCCCAAACTTCAAACTGTGTCACTGGGCCTTTTAATTAGTCCTCTGAAGATCTTGCTGGTTCCGCTGTCTACTGTGCCCTGGTGAGCAAATAAGTAAGCTTTGGTCTCACCCATCAGACTACAAGATGTTTTATTTGTGGGGCTTACACCTAAAAAATGTGCTTTTCGATTGCATGCTTTAGAGCAGTGGGAAAAGCAAATGGGACACAAAATGATATGGCATCTACACTCCACCATAGCAAAGCTCTTCTTTCTGGTGCTCAGACCTTCTGTTCTAAAAAAGATATATTTAATAAGATGTTCTCTTCAGATTCCAAGAATAATGTTCCTCTTTTGATTTATCTGTTTTGTTTTTTTTCTACCTCGGACTTCGCTGTGCCCTGGGGGTCAGAACTGCAGCTGTGTCCTATGATAAACTGGATCACCACAAGGGTCTGTTCCAAGGGAATTGTCTCTGAGATCTATTTACACTTACTCAAAGCCTCCTATAAACCACCAACTGTAACCATTTTATGGGAAAGAGACCTGGCAACAACTGACAGACATGCTGATTGGGAAGCAGTTTTGGATAATATATTTGGAGCTGCCAAAAAGCCTAATCACCAATTAATCCACCTTAAGGTCTGTCATAGATCTGATTTGACCCCCCAATAGAAGCTTCCTTGTGGGTATTATCTCGAACCCACACTGCAGATTCTGCTCCCTGAGTGAACCTGGCACATTTTCATGGGGCCTCTACTTTGTCCAATTTGCTTGACGAGGATTTGCTCCTGGAACCCTTTCTTTTATTGATTAAATGATAACACTAAACTTAATTTATCTGAGCTCCAGCATAAGATCCGGGTGGCTGGAATAACGGTGGGAAAAAAAACATTATAGTTCAGCATTGGCTCCCTCCTCACTAGTTATCCTGGCGGCAATGGCTATTTAAATGTAAAGACATCATTCTGTTTGAGCTCTCCATCGCCAGGATAAACACAATGAAGTCATCCACACTGGAGACATGGAAGGAAACTGCTGCAGGGGTGTCCCTGTTATTAAACTCTATACAACAAGGTACAAACTGATTTAGCCTCTTATACGCCAATGCTTTAATTGGCCCCTGGTTTTAAAAAAAAAAAATCTAAAAGAAGTACATTCAAGTACATGTAGTCAGTTATATAATTACTGTTTAATTACTGGGAGGGGAGGGGGTAGATATATTACACAGTTTCTGTTGTACGAATATGACATTCTGTATATTCTGTTTTCAAAAACTGATAAACAATTGGTCTGAAAAAAAAAGAACTAGCAATATTATCATAAGCCCCTCTTATGTTGATGATCTTTGGGTTCTAGTCTTCTGTATGTTATACTTCTAGGTATTTATTTTTGTTTGGATAGCATCACATTTTAAAGTCATCACCATAACCAGCATAATTTTGTTGCGTTTGATATGACCAATTAAACAAACGGGGGAGAGAGGGGGAAGGAGAGGAAATTAGGAAAATGACAAATACTATCTCTTTCTCATTATAATATTCCTAATCTGTTTTAAAGAAATGCAGGCTTCCAGTCCGATTTGAGTGTGTAGTTGGTGACCTTTCTATTTTGAAAATTCTCCATACTGTTGGCACACTATACTATGCACAAATGGTTATATCAGGAGAGGAGAGCATACATCAAAGGCGGCGAAAACTTCAACAGTATATATTGTATTCAATAGATGTGCGGATCATCGGGTTGCAAATGAAACCTTTCATATTTACTTGCTAACTGGGCTCCTATCCGTATCAGGGTTTATGAAAAGTTTTCGTGTTCCTTCTTGTTCCAGCCAGACAGATGGCCACAAACCTATATCTCAGCTATCATCTAATTTGAATTTCAACAGTCAGAAATTTTGAACCTGTATTTATAGCATTGGTGTCACCTGAAATCCACTACAATTTTTGGCACAAATGCACAGTGCATTACATTTTATCCACACCCATCAAATAATACAGCCAAAAGGACCCTGGGGCTGTTTTACAGTCATTTGTATTTATAATCCTCCCACATGGTGGCACTGAAATTAAAGCTGATTACTGTCAAACATGAAAAAAAAAGTAACATTTGCATCTTGAAACCTAGCCGGTTTCTTTTTTTTTTTTTTTTTTTTTTTTAATATTAACCCTAAATCATTTTGACTCAATTTTCACTATAACTGAGATGACTCTGTGTATGAAATAGAGTCAGTTTTATCCACCATAAAGCCTCCATTTATATAGGTCTTTTTCTCCTGTTCCTCCTCATCCATTGTGTCTGATTCCAGAGCAAACGGGTTGATAACTTCCAAATCAGACGAGAGGTCCATCCTTTCCAGCTCCTCCTTGGAGAGTTTCTCCACGATGCCTGCTCCATATGCATCACCCAGCACGTTTATCATGGTCCGAAACCGATCCCTGAAAGGATATGAACCTTGCTGATATCAGCAGACAACAAAATCCTGACAGAGCCACTTTAATTCTTAAGTCTCCCTGCAACTGCTGGTAACTGGGTTGAACTAACTTAACTGGAACTTGTCTCCATATATCCCTGTCCATTCACTACGCTCACAGGATCCATTCTTCTGCAACTTCCAAGGTTTAAAATGCATACCAGGGATAAAAGAACATTCTCCTACCTTGCCCCTAGCCTTTGGAATTACCACCTTTGGATAGACAAGCAGTGTCTGTTCCTGTTTTTAAATCTTGTTTAAAAACATAACTCTTTGAAAAGACATTTCTTGGTACAGTACATTGCCTTAAAGAGTAAGTAGCGGGATTCCGAAAAATATAACCTTACACCTCCCAACATGTTGCTGTAACTGTTTAAATAACGTACCTGTAATTTTTTATTTTCATTGTTAACATCCTGACAACTTTTTACTCTTAGAACTTCAAAGCTCTTTTCAAAATAGCCTCTCTAGTAAACTGATAGTGTAAGTGTCGTAACACAGTGTTGTGACGTTAATAACGGTACCCATGATGTCTTGTCAGAACAGAAAAGCCAGTGTTTTTTTTGTGTTTTTTTTGGGGGGGGGGGGGGGGGGTATCGCTTCTCATACATTTTGAAAAGATCTTTGAAACAGTTATAAATGTAAAAAGATGTCAGGATGTTAACAATGAAAAGAACATTTACAGGTTCATTATTTAAACAGCAACACGTGGGGACGTATAACTATATTTATTGGAACCCTGCTACTTACTCTTTAAGTGTGTGAATTAAATAATTTAATTTTGGTGTACAGTAGTCTCTCAAGACAGTCCTGAATATAAATGTTGAAGACATTTGCATAATTGTTCACTGATGAAAGGTGTAGCATCAGTTTACCACAATATTTCACATGTACAACATTATCCAAAATATTGCTTCTTCCAGTATATAAAAATAACTATGTTGGAAGTATTAATGAAATGTCTGTAACAACACCAATTGTTTTGGCCTCCTTATACCCTTAGTTCTCTAGAAACAATATTCAGTTTAACCAGTGTGCTTGAAACAAAATGTTACTGCAGTAGCATATATACATTATTATAGGCTGCTGGTGTCTCTTATTAAGTTCAAACTATTAGGTTTTAATCATATTTGCTCTCCTAAAATGTGTTCAGTGCTTTGAGAGGATCTGGTCTTGAAAGATGCTATGTAAGTGCAATGTGGTAAAAAAAAAAAAAAAAAAAAAAAAAGAAAGAAAAAAGCAACAGCAGCCAATCCACTGCCATGATTAGTGTGACATCATTAGCTGGTAATCCCACTGCAGACAAGACAATCACCATGGTAACCATGCCAGCCTGGGGGACTCCTGCTGCTCCAATGCTAGCTGCTGTTGCTGTTATACTGTAACCAAAACAAGCACAAGGGTAACAAAATTAAATAAATAAACAGTAAATAGTTTGCAGCATGGGTATGGAGGGTGGCTGCATTTTGGAGGCCACCCCTATCCCATGTTTTTTTAAAGGTGATTTTTTCAATTTGTTGGCTGAATAAATAAGTTATTAAGTATTGATTAATAATAATAATAATAATAATAATAATAATAATAATAATAATAATAATAATAATAATAATATGTCCAGAATACTCAATAAACAATGACCTTGCATGGTATAGAGGGATTGCAGTGCTGTGGAGCACACTGAAGTTTTTATAAGAAACATTATTTTACCTTTATTGTATCCTGTGTAGTCCATATTGCAGCAATATATTTTTTAACAGTGACTGGTTTGGTATTTTTGTATTCGCACTTCAGGAGTCATAATGGTTACATATCAAGCTTCCTCTTGCAGAAATGCTGGTGCTTGAAAGATTTCTGGCCGAATTCTAATGCAGAAATCTTGTGCTCTGACTATGTTCCACCCGACTCAGTTAATGTTGTGTTTCCTTACCTGACAGTTACAATCTGGCCAATATCCAGTGCATAATTATTAAGTTGTGCAATAAATATGGCAGCCACTGCTTCATAGAGTGCAGTTCCATCCATGTTGATTGTGGCCCCCACCGGTAACACAAAACGTGTGATCCTCTTGTCTACCCTGTTGTTTTCTTCCGCACATCGGAAAGTCACAGGCAAGGTTGCTGAACTGTGGAATACAGGTTCATATTAACGTATTTAATAAAGTATACAATAAGAAACTATTCTAAGAAACATTGTCGTGATTTGGCATTTATCATTTTTCAAATGGGACTACAGAGAAGGAAAGCTGGCTCACTTCTATTAATTTATATTAATCAAACATAGATGCTGAGGTAGAACACTGGCCTAGTACTTTGAACAATGTCATACACCTTCCGCTTCTTAATAATCGTCTTGACCGTGCTCCAAGGGATACTCAAGGCCTTTCATATTTTTTTATACCCATCCCCTGATCTGTGCCTTTCAACAACTTTGTCCCGGAGTTGCCTTTTGAAAGCGCCTTGGTGCTCATGGTTGAGTGAAATGCACTACCCAGCAGAGAGAACCTACAGCAACTGCTGAATTTATCCTGAAATCATGTGAATCAGTACAGTTTAACATAGGTGGAGGCCACTTAACTTTGTGTGTGATTTTGAAGAGAACATCAAGAACAGTGCCCATGGAATCCTCTAAACTACAAATTTGTTCCAACCTACCTGGAGGAGATCATGAGAGCTGTCAGTAGTGCCTGAGCCATCCCCATGGCAAACGTTAATGGATTTTTCCTCACAATTAAGAAATATAACAGTGGAAGGAAAACAGTGGCATGAATTGCAAGCCTGATGGGAAAAAAGTACATGTAACAGTAAATGAGTTTGATAACGACTACAGCAAAAATGCAATTAGTACAGTATTGACTTATTTACTGCTGGCGCTTCATTTTAAGTGGACGAAAAATTGCCTAATCATTTCTTATATTTGTGCTGTCTATGATTTTTTAAATTATTATTATTATTATAAGCACAATTTTTCTGCATGGCCCAATCACAAGATTTTTCTTATGTGTTTGAGGTCCATAATACATTTAACCCGCCAATAAGATCAACCATATACTGACAGTACAAGTGTCTAATGTAAACCGACATAATTCGGAGCATAGAGAAGAGCCAGCGTGACTGTAATACATATTAGGACTGAACAGTTCAACATTAAGGGAAGCATTAGGATGAATCAGAATGCAATCTCAAACTATGATAACAGCAGTGAAATAATGCTGAATAAAAGCTGCTTGACAGTTACTGTTACCATCACTATTGTAAGGTTAATTAAGAGAGGAATTACACATGATAATTAAGAGAGAGGTTGTTGGTGGTCTGCTGTGGGTCAGCTTGTTTTGCCAGTTTGACAAATCTACAGTCACTACTTAATAACATATTATTAAATACAGATCATTTTTCTTTGGATCTGTATCACAGGCAGACAGCTGCAGGTCAGAATTAAATGTAGCTAATTCCAGCTACTCTCAGAGTTTGCATTACAGCAGACCCTGTTCAGATTAGTGATTCACCGGTGTACTGAAAATGCCTTGTCTAGTTTATGTTTTACATTTTTCATACTTCTATTAGTAATAAAAAAAAATAATAAAAAAAAAATACCAGTACACTTTCTCAATCTCAACAAATACTGCCCTCATCAGTATTTGAATATCTGCAATAAAAAAAGAAAAAAATAAATAAATAAAACAGTGACATGGTAAGATACATACCCGGTCAATACAGTCACCATGTACAATCCTAGCTTCCGGAAGATATCCCAGTCTTCAACTTCAATTATCTTGGCAGCAATTAGGAAGAATATTCCAATCGGCATGTAACTATGAACACATATTAAAAGTTTATTTTAAAATATCTAAATTATATATATATATATATAAAATTACAGAGGTAGTTTAACATAGTAGTATACAAGAAAAAAAGATAAATAAAACATGATATTTATTAAAAGACTTGCTTGCTGCAGAGTTCCCAATCTGTGAGATTTCACCTACCACATGATGATCTGTACTATTTTCATGGTGGCCTCGTTTATGGCATCAAAAAAGTCCACCAGAACGCGCCCCTTCTCTCCCATTTGACCGATAACAATCCCAAAGACGAGACAGAAAACGATGAGTCCCAGCACGTTACTTCCATCTGAGTACAGGCCCACTATTTTATAGTTCTCAGTTATATTCTGCAAAGTTAAAATTGAACAACATAAAGATGTGTAGCAGTAAGTGAGTCGTCATTCACTGTAAATATTATATATATATATATATATATATATATATATATATCTATATTATATATATATATATATATAATATATCTATATTATATATATATAATTTATTTCGTACATAACATTATAAATATTGAGAGATGCCATAGTATGCAGCAGGGTCTGTTACATTTTTCTAATGAGGGCCAGATCTAAATACCACCAGTCGATCATTCAGATTTGAGAACCAAGACCATGATGACAGTGCATGTGAGTCTCTTCAGTGCATTTTCCTCTGTAGAAGGAATGGGTCCTATTTATTAAGTTATAGGACAGGTATTAGGATCACCACTGTTTAGATAAATTGAAGGACCCAAACATGTTTAAGAGACATCTATTTAGGACTAACCTAAAACAAAGTAATACCGTAAGAAAAGTGATTAAAGTTACCGTAGTGAATTAAATAAGGTGCAACTAGACTATGGTTATAAAGTATGTGTATAATATGTTATATACACTTCAAATGAGTAATAAACAAGGCTTCCAATTTATTTTTTTCTATAACTTTGTGCTGAATATCACTTTGTTCATTGCTTTATTTACCTTGTTACTACATATTTTTCAAGCTCCACTGTGTATTACTTCCTGTCTGATTCACTGTATTGGTCTTGATTGGTCCACCAGAGTGAGACCCTTTGTCCAGGAAAAAGTGCGTGTTAGCATCCTAAATCCTTGGTTAGCCAAGCACTGCTTTAAAGATGTGTATCACTATTCAGTATAAAGTTAATCCAGAGGCCATTTGGTGTTTAATGATTATCCAGAGCTTCAAATTGAATAAAAAAAAGTCAAACAATAAATAAATCTTACCTCCGGTAAAGCAGTTGTCATGACAACCGTCACAGGTGACATGGTAGTAAAGTTCACTGCGGGTTCAGGTTTTAATTCTTCACGCTTTGTTTTGTACTGTAATTGCAAGCCGTACAAAACATTATGTCAAACATTGTGATAAACAGAGGTCTTAAGAACCACAGTACTGTATTTGTACTTATTTAAATGATCCATACCAAACTTCTTTTGCACATAAAACCAAGTCACAAGAAGTTTCTACATGCAAGGTCTATGAGTTTATGTTTAAGACAATTATTTGTTTTCCTCTGTGCCCATACTGTACATTGACTTTGGTGTTGCTCATTTTGTTACATTAATATTGCTCAAATGTGCCCTCTATTATTGGTATTCAAAATAAAGTTAATTCAGAAAATTACTCTAATTTTTATACATCATTTGTAATGAGATGAATTGTGCCTACTGATGTACACCATTGTTTTGTTTAGTTTTTTTCAACTAACACATCCCATACATGCACTTAAAAATAATTAATACCTTACCTGTTGAAAACAAGCCTGCATGAGATTTTCTGGAAACATGTTTCTTAAAATAAAGGAATGCAATATTTACTTTAGCAACTATTTCTGTGTACTGTACATTTAAAATGTTTAAATATTTATTACATTCAAGGAATACTCAATTACAACCACTATTTTGTTTTATTGTATTTGCTTGGAGATTTCATTGAAACATCATGCAACCTGATCATTGGGGCAGCTGCACACACTGGTGTTTTGCTAAGCTGAGTTATAGCCAATCCGAAAGACCTGTGACAAAACATTAGGTCTGTGGTTCGTGATAGAATTGAAATAAAAGAGCATTATTAAAACAATGTATTTTTAATACTCTGAACAGAATGAAAGTTATTGTATAAATCTTCGAGGGGAAGCTCCCATAGAAAAATCATGGCTAGTTTTAGCAGGGATTGTTTACGCTGGCCCCTGTAATTCAGGTTTAGGGAAAAGCTCCATAAATGGCTGGGCTGTGACATCAGTCAAAAGAAGCAGGAGTTAGTAAAGGATTATGACACAGCCATTTGGGTGTGGTCAGTTTTAGAAGAGAGTAGCGGGCTGTGAAAAACATCCGGATGAGGCACGGGCTGCATCCACTCTGGTCAAGCAGTCTGACAGGAAAGAGTAAAGAACCATACATGTCCAACGCTTGTTGTTTCTGCCTTGTGACACCCAGGATAGACAAGTATGGCAGGTCTGGGGTTACCAATTCAGCCTCCTTAAATCTTTGAGTCAGCTTATTTCTCCTTATTTTAAATTGCTAATAACAGCTGCAGCGCTTATTCAAGGATGGCTGTAATTAGAATTACTATGGTTTTCGAAAGGCGCAATTTTTTATTATGTTTTTTACGGTATTTGAGGGAGGCATATATTGAAGTTTATTTCTGTGCATACAACTTAATCAGGATGGCGAAGAAGTCCTACAACTTAACTTTTAAACTGAAAGCTGTTGTGCTCGCAGACCAGATCAGTGTTTAAGTGAGGACACACATCACTATCAGTACACAATGCAGTGTATATATTTTTTTTTGTTTGGGTTCCATAAACTTCACAGTAAAATACCGGCATGATCCAGTGTGCAATTGTATTCTTTTAAATAAATTGTGTTCAAGTTTATTCAATTCATTTAGTTTCTATTTGTAATGTTTTGCCATACTGTGTTTTGTATGTGTTTCTTTATTAAGTGCTGCATTTATTTCAGCTGGGTGAGGGAAAAAAAATGACGTTTCATTATTAAGAACAGCTTTATTCGAGGGCGGCGTCTATTACAAATCTGATATCTGAGTGCACCGCTTCTTCAATGGTGATGGTAGTACAGTACTTCTAATAGGTGAGTGATTCATTACAGTGTTTCAAGCAATAATCACTGAAATACCAATTTATAATAAACAGTTTGTACCTAATTAGGTCCAACAAGGCATCCACTGTGGTGACCTCTGGAGTAGAACCAGTTCTGTCAATGTCATCTGCATTTTGAGACATGCCAGGTTTGATGGTCATCACTAACACAATTCCTAAATTGAAATCAAACAAAGTAAGTTACATGTCATACTTTAAAAAAATGTAATTGTTAACATGGGTGTACCAATAATCGTTATGTTACCATTTCTTGATATAATTGGGGTCATTGTTCAAGATAAATTATCCAAAGATATGATTTATAATAATATAAACACATATGCTTCACAGCATTAACCTTTAATTAACCCTGGTACAAAAAAGAAAAAAAAAACTAATATCAACAGTGAACACTCAATGCAGATGTCACAGAAGTTTTTTTAAAGACAAAGAAAGTATATCTATGGTAATTTAATAATGTGGGTGTGTGTGTGTGTGTGTGTGTGTGTCTATTGCAAGTAACTTGCTCCTTTCTGAAACATATTCAAACCTTAGTTGTTCATTACCACTATGTTCTTGTAATGGATACTTACAGAGAGTGATTGATTTGTTTCTTTCTGTTCATAGTGTTGTTTTCATTAATGAGTGCGGAGGATTTTTTCATTTGAGTATTGGGAGGTTGTGATTAGAAATACTTTGGAGGTTAAAACTTGCTTACCTAGGATAACAGCGATAATTGTTGTTGAGAAGTAATAGACAACTGCACGTAATCCGATTTTGCCAGAAACTGAGGATTCTAATGCAGCCACTCCTGCAAATAAAGGCATTATTAATTATGCTCTCTCTAGAGGCAACAGACCAAGATGCAAACATTGTATTGCATTTAACTGATACAGTACATAGTGTATATCTACTTTAAAAATTAATATCGCTGGTACAATACCAATACCAAAGCATGATTATAATTGGATTGTTTCTTAGATATGAAACAGACTATGTGACACAAGACTAATGTGGTACAGGAGCAAAGTTAAGGATCGTAACACAAATGCCGGGAATGTCAAATACATTTTTTACTGTTCAGAATAATTGGAAATTAATTAAACATTTGCATTACATAAGAACATGAACAGAATTTGCAGTTATTGTAAAATGAAAATCTTAACTAAATGCATTTTAATAACTTTGGAACGTTAGAGCTATCGGGATATTTAAGAATTATGCAGCTGGGGTGTTAACATTCCGTCAGGTACTGTAGTTGTTCAGCTTGAAATCCAAATGGAAAGAATCTCTGTCATTGTTAGAGGAAGCTTCCGTAAACCTGGATGAGTTCCACTGAGGTTGCTGTTACCATCTATTAAACTTAATGCAGGACTGGATGTTAGGGAAGAAAAAGCTATACAATCTAAGCAAAGCAGAATGTAGTTTCTTATTGAAAATAAATAGATTTTGTGGTAATTGGCCAGAAAATGAGGTAAATGGTAAGATTTTGACATTCCTTTCTTAGGATATGTTGGATATGTTTGGTTTACCCACAAGCCATTAGTTCACCCATACTTTAATTGGTTCTGCTAATTTCATTTCTCTAAAGGATAAGGTCAATGGTTACATTTCTATTTCATGGAACCAGGGTTATGATAATAACTTAAGGTATACCTTAACCAGGGTACAGCGTATGGGGCTGTTATTCTCTGTCAGAGTGGAAAGGAGGTGGATGGAAAGCCTCCAGTTCCACAGAATGGTTGCACATGGAATGCAGAGATAGACTTCAGCAAGAAGGCAGGATTGGTATGGAGCATGACCTTTGTCATGACCTCTGTAAAAATTAGGCAGGTTTTTGCAACAAAGAATGTCTGCATCTCACTCACCTGCTTTGCAGAGGAGATAGCAAGCAAGAAAGCTGTTTTAAACAATAAAAATGTCACCTCAGCTGAATGCAGTGGTTTAAATGGAGGCTTCACAAGTGCAGTAGGCACCACTTTTAGCCTAAAAAATTGCCCCTCTCCAAGAACTGAGCTCCAGGGGAGACAGAGTCAATCTTAACATGGCAAGCTGAAATACCTGCCAAACAGACCTTTAATGTAAAGGGGGATTTCCCCTCGTCAAACAGGTCCTGCAAAAATTGTATTATTACTGCTATGGGACAAGTTGTGGGGTCGAACCTACAAGACAGACTCAACATCTGAAATACACCCCGCTTGTACCCATACTGGGAATGCGTAGAAGCTGCTCTGGCATTTTATAGGGTGTCAATAACCCTATTCGACAGACCCAGACAGCTTAAACGCAGCAGTTCAGGGGCCAGACCAAGAGCTGCAGGCTCCATGGGTCAGAATGCCATAAATTCCCCCATGCCTTTCTGAGCAAGTCATGGCGCGTCGGCAGTCTCCACAGCTAGCCGCTCAAGAGCTACATCAGGGTTGAAAACCAGAGTTTCCTGGGCCAATATGACACTACTAGGAGCACCTTGGCCCACTCTGCCTGACTTACTCCGGACACAGCAGGAGAAGGGCAAGCGGTGGAAAGGTGTATAACAGATGCTCGGTTATTGGTGTGCCAAGGCATCTATTCCCAGGGTACAGTGGGTTGATTCCTGGGAGGCAAAGAGGTCTATTTCTGCTCTCCCCAACCTCTCCCAGATGAGGCTCACCACCTTAGTGTAGAGCCTCTACTCTAAGCTGCTAGGGACCCCTTGGGAGGAGGTCCACCACCCAGTTTGTCACCCCGGGCAGATGCGACAGGAGATTGCGAGGAGATTATCGTACGTCCACACCGGGTAAACTGCCTGCAGCTCTAAAACATTGATGTGGAGACTTTGCCATGTGGGATTCCACAAACCTTGCGCACCCCAGCCATTCCACATAGCGCTCCAGCCCAGGCTGGACATGTCCGTGGTGACGACCTCCTTTCTGGAGACACCGCCCAGAGCTATGCCTAGGCGTAGATGGTCCAGCTGTTTCCACCAAGACAGTGCCTTTAGACACTGGTGGAACACTGTAAATAGGCGGTTGTGGTTCAACGTGTGCTGAAAAGCCTTGCTGTTGAACCTGGCCTGTAGAGGGCACATGCACAGGAGGCCCAATAAAAGGGTCTGGAAAGCTGCTGCCATCATCAGGCCCAGAAGTGGGCACTCTGTTGAGCTGAAAGAGCCCCAAACAGGTGGCTATTCTGTGCATTCTGCTGTCCAACAGAGTGGGCAGCATGGACCAAGCACACTCTGAGATAGGAGGCTGTCTGAAAAGGCATGAGCTGGCTCTGGTTGAAGATGGCCTGGCGACTAGTTCTGTGTGGGTCTGTCTGTTCTGGAGTCTGGGCACAAATTAGCCAGTCATCCAGATAATTGAGTACTCTGATGCCTTTGAGTCTCAGTGGTGCCAAGATAGCTTCCATGCACTTCGAGAAGGCATGTGGAGCTAGGGAGATGCCAAATGGCAACACACAGAACTTGTATGCTGTATCCTGAAATGTAAAAGTGCAGTGAGAGCGCTGCAGCATCTCACCCACCTCTGGAATGTCAACTCTTCTTCCTCGTCCGCGGGGAGGGGAAAAAGAGACAGAGCTCAACAAAAAACAATAATTAAACAATTACATGAATAATATAAAATGTCTCGTATAGTGCTAAAAAGCAAAAACGAGAAATAAAATATGGTCCAGCCAGAGCTATGCAGCCTGGGGAGGGAGGGGGCTTGAAATGGGGCGCAAGGCCACAGTGGGACATAACAAGCAACAGGTTGTAGTGCACACAAATAATAATAGAAAAGAATAACAGCAATTTGTTTAATATCATATATAATTTGTGGAAAAACATAAAAAATTCAAAATATATACAGACAGAAGCAACAATGCAACCTGAACAAGGCTCTCCGATCAAGTCAGTCTTGAAGGGAAAAATAGAACTGGGATCTGTGAATGCAGTCTTTAATCCCTCAATAAATGTTGATCTTGACATTTACTTCTTGTTATACATGAGAAAGCTTCTAGTGAAAGGCAGCTAAGAGATATATTTATTTTGGTATACAATTAATTTCAGCAAGCATTGGTCTTGATCTTAAACCATAAGTAAAACTGACCATAATTCTATAAACGCATGTACAAGTAATACATTATTTTGATGTCACAATGCAAAGCCTTTACCAAATAGAAATAAGTGTGCTCCATCAGTCCAAACTGGCTCATAAAAAAGCGATTAGTAAATGATCTCTTCCACCTGCCACCAGTGTTATTTAAACAGTATCTTGTTTTATGCTTGGTTAGATGTTCAATTACCTGTAATCATGCTGGATATGATAAGAGGCAAGATGATTAATTTTAGCATTCGCATTAATATCTCTCCCGGAAATCCAAAGTAGAACTTGTCCAGAGTTGAGAGTCTGGCATATTCACGGACTAGGACTCCCAATCCAATACCTTAAAAAAAAAGCAAGAGAATGGTTTTAGAAACCCTTACGAGCCTGTTACTACATGTTAGGTCGGCCAGGGCGTCCTTGGCTCATTACGCACCAGCGGCCCCTCGAGTCTGGCCGAGCACCTGCGGGTTTGCCTGTAAGCTGCCCAGAGCTGCATTGTCCTCCGACACTATAGCTCTGAAGTGGCTGCACAATGAGTCTGCAGTCTGAAAAAAAGTGGCAGGCTGACAGCTTTGGAGGACAGCATGTGCTCATCTTCGTCGCTCCCGAGTCAGTGCGGGGTGGTAGCGGTTAGCTGAGCCTAAAAATAATTGGATATGCCAAATTGGGAGAAAATAATAAAATAATTGTCAATTACTACATTTAAAAAAAAAAAAACAAGCTGCACTATTGGTGTGTCTGAATGAGACAGAATTTGTTAAAATGTATTCTGTATGAATTTGTTAAAAATATATATATTATATATAATATATTCTATATATATAGTATATTATATATATCTATATATATTATATATATATATATATATAGATAGATAGATAGATAGATATATAAAATTAAACCATATTTTATGTTTTATTTTTTTACTGTAAATAATAAGCACACACAGAACAATGTATGTAATGCATCCAGAGATTATAAATAACAAAAGTAAGAAAAGTATCAACACGATTAAATACTAATAAAAATACACACATATACAGAGGCGCATGATGTGATAGACGACTCTCCTCTGGTTGTATCATCAGCTGGAAAAAATATCACTGTTGTACAGTAAATAAAACTGTAGAAAACATAATAACTTTTTAGAAATGGACTGCCTTCATTGCCGTGTCTTATTCATTTTTGTGGCCTTTATTATACAACACAGTGCACCCCAGATATTTTGATACTACAAGAATTATTTTTTCTTCTGCCATTGTTTACTGAAGGCACGCAAGGGAAGCTGTTCCTCATTGGTCAGTTCCCTAGCTGCCACGTGACAAAGTCACAAAATTAGACACCATTCTTATTTTTTCACATTGCTTCTGTGTCACTTCGGTGTCGCCTATCGCATCACAGACAGTGTGATCATCTTGCATCAAAAATCGTGGTGCAAAAATAGTAGGACACATTCGCTTGTCATATCGCGTCCGGTGTATAGAGGCCTTATGAAAAACAATTACAATGTTGTGTGTGCAATGTAATAGCTTATTTTTGACATATGGCTATTCAAGGCTGCCTACAAATGGAAGTTTATTCCATGCATTATGTCTCATATATTAGATCTTATTCGTAAAAAAAAAAAGCACAGATAATCTTTGACAGAGGTAAACTAAGGCAAATGTTCCGGTTTCTGTCCAGCAGGGGATCTACTATAGCTATGGTAGAGGCTGGGCTCTAGCAGTTAGTTGTTGAATTAAACTGTCACGAGGGAAGTACGTTTCTTCAGTCTTTTCTATTAGGCTCAACCTGGTCTTCAAAGAGACATTTCTATTGCACGAGTGTGAGAGGGTGTGGGGAATTCAGTGAGCACAGGAGCCAGAAATTTTATTTGAAACACCACTGGGGTACAGTGTATTGTTTATTCCGGCAGAGGGCACTCTTATGCCCCGGCCCCAAATACCGACAACGGTAAGTGGGTAGATCTTAAAGGTTACCAACAATGGTAGGAATGGATACAGTCTGGGTTGCATTCACAGGTGCTAAAAATAATATTCCATAAACAAAAGGCAAAAGCAAAACAGGAAATAAAACACATTAACAAAACTACAAATAAAAGGTGCTGTTCCTAGCAACGTCCCACAGCCTCCGCTCTCTGGTACGGCTTGGGTTTCTGAGATACTTGGCTGATCCCTCACTAACACTCAGGCTGTTGCTCAATATTCCCCAGCTAAACTGACAACATCCCACTTGGGTACGTAATAAAATAATAGTTATCTGCTGTCTTCTCCAGCCAGGCTTGCTTACCCCTTTTCCTTCCAGACACTAGTGATGTTTTTATGTCTGGTACTCCAGGTTTCTAAAACCAGCTCCTGCTGTCATCACTTTTATTAGTCAAGCGAACCCCCCCTCCCCCAAGACCTGCCTCCCGACCACTCAGAGAGAGAGAGAGAGACAACAGACCCTCCTCCAACCACTGGTCCGTTCGAAAATCCTACAGCCCCATGCCTTCCAGAGAGAAAAAATCTGCGTTTTGATGCAGTTTTTCTGATCGGTGGACTACTCTGAAGGCAAAGGGCTACAGAGCCAAGTACCACCACATGATCCAGGCGTTGTTGTCTTTCATGCAGTGAAGCCATGCCAAGGGGGCATGATCTGCGATTACCATAGTGACTCAACTGACCACTTTACTGCCAGGCACTCCTCAATGGTGATATAATTTTTCTCACGGGGAAGGAGCTTCCTTATATACAGGACAGGGTGAGTGATTCCCCACACCTCCTGAGACAACACTGCCCCGAGACCTGTCTCAGACTCCTCCTGTTGAAATCTGGACTGCACAGCACTGGAATGCTACACAGTCTCCTCTTCAGAGCAAGAAATGCCCTCTGACGGCTTCGTCTACTGGACCATATTTGGGGCAGCCTTCCGGGTGAGATCCGTCAAAGAAGTAGTGAGTGTGGCGAAGCTCGGGATGAACTTCCCATAGCAGCCTGCTAATCCCAAGAAGGAGCGCACCTGGGTTATTAGTCGTAGGAATCGGCCTGTCAACCAAGGCTTTCACCTTGTCTGATCTGTCCGCTCCCTATTCAATACCCCAAATACCCTGACTCACTCTTCCCAATTGCAAATTTCTTTGGGTTAGCAGTGAGACCAGCCTCCCGCAAGGATTGCAATATTGCCGCTACTTTACACAGATGACTAGCCCAATCCTCACTGTGGATAACTACGTCATCAATGTAAGCAGCAAAATGTGATCCATCATCTGCTGGAAAGTGGCTGGCATACCATGCAACCCAAAGGGCATGATATTGAACTGATATAACCTGAAAGGAGTCAAAAATGCGGTTCTCTCTTTAGATTCCGGGGTTAGAGGTATCTACTAGTACCCCTTCATTAAATCCAGTGTCGTCATAAAATGAGCTGTGCCTAGATGCTCGCGCAACTCATTTACCAGGGACATGAGATAAGCATTAAACTTCGATTTGTCATTGACCCGTCTGAAGTCAATGTAAAACCAAGTTGATCCATCTGGCTTATCCACTAAAACAATTGGACTATTCCAGTTACTTTGGGACTCCTCTCTTACCTCCAGCCTGAGCATTTCCTCAATTTCCACCTTTACTACCTGCCGTTTGCGTTCAGGTATACGGCATGGCCTCTGGCGAACTTGGGCTACCCGCGTCTGCCCCGGGACTGGAGAGAACACATCAGGAAATTCCATCACCAGTGCCCGAGCCTGACATTTCTGTTTTGGTGTCAGATTGTCTCCAATCAGCATCGACCCCGTTTTCGCCAAAACAGAAAGATCAGGTCCCTGGTCTGTGATGTCACCTGCTTGCTCCACTAACAAAGCCTCATACTGCAACCATGGATTCAAGAGATTTACATGATAAATGTGCTTTTCTCTCCACCACTCCTTTCAGATCTCATAGTCCACCATCCCACCTGGCGTGTAACCTCAAAACGTCCTTGCCACTTCACCAGGAGTTTAGACTCAGAGCTGGGTAATAGTAAAATCACTTTAACCCCCGGCTGAAACATGTGTAACTGGACCCCCCTATTATATTGGGTCTCCTGTCTGTGCTGAGCCTGCTGCAAATTGTCATGTGCCCACTTTCCCACAGACTCAGGATGTTTGCGCAGATCCAACACATACCAGACTGTATTGGTCAAATTACCTTCCTGCTTCTCCTACATCTCTCTGACCAGATTGAGCACACCCCAGGGTCTCCATCCATACAGCAGCTCTAATGGAGAAAACCCTGTGGAAGCCTGGGGCACCTCTCTGATAGCAAAGAGAAGAGGAAGAATCAGCTAGTCCCAGTAGCACTTGTCACTTGTAATAAATCTTCCCAACATGGTTTTCATGGTTTTATTAAAATGCTCCACAAGACCATCAGTCCTGATGGTCTTAATCCCTAAAAGTTTATGTGTTGCACGGACCAGCCATGACATAAAGTTGGCACCTTGGTTGGTCAGAATTTCTGGGGGGATCCCTACCCAGGAGAAAACATTTGGTAACAGATTTAGCAGACACAGAGTGGCAGGGAATAGCCTCCGGATAATGCGTAGCGTAATACAAAATGATCAATAGGTGCATATATCCCGCCGCGCTTCTCTCTAGCAGTCCAACTATATCCACCCCAATACACTCAAACAGAGCTTCCACTAGTGGCAACAGCACCAGTGGGGCCTGTGGAAGAGCTCTAGGGCTGGCCTTCTGGCACTACCTGCAGTGTTCGCAAAAATGTTGCACATCATCATCCAGTCCCAGCCAATAGAACCATGCCAAGAGCCTCACTTTGGTTTTGTCCCTTCCCAAATGACTAGACAGGAGAATAGTGTGAGCCAACTGCAATAAATCCTCCTTAAAAGACTGAGGAATGAGCAACTGGTGACACACTCCCCCTGTCTGGGGTTATTTTTCAACACGATACAAGAGATTAATTGATATCAAAGTGAGAGTACGTGGCGACACATCTGAGCTCGACCACCCGACCATTAAGCACAGCAGCTTGGTCAAAGAGCCTGCCCAGCGCGTCATCACGCCTTTGCTCCAGTCGGAAGCCATGAGAGCGAGCTTAAAAATCAGCGTCCATAGCTTTCAGCTCGGGATCAGGTCAGTCCTGAGCGGAGGCAGCTACTCCAGACCCCTGTGCTGGTTCCACGACCTGCCTCCCAGAACTGTCACCAATCGCCCCCACCTGAAACTTCTCGGACTCCCTCATTCTTAGTGACCCGGCGTTCCCGTTTAGTTTTGCAGGGTTTAAATCTACGGAAAAACAACGTCAGGTCCAAAAGGGGAAAATCTCTCCAATGACTTTCTCTTTTTTAGCCAATAGGGAGGACGGGGTCATCACAGCAGCCAACCAATGTTTGAACTGCTTACAGTCCTGCCCCAGAATGACAGGCACTGGCAAGCGAGAACACAAATCCACTTGTACACGTGTCACGTGTTGGCCAATTTTTTTATTTTACAGCATCCTTTGAATAAGTGTGCATATCCCCATGAATGAATTTAATGTGTACCTGTCTCAAATGACCATACCCTGAATCTAAGAGAGCTTGGGTTTGTTTACCACTCATGGTAACAGGAATAACTAAATCCATGTGCTGCTGTGACTGAGGTAATTCAACAGTCTTACATGGGCGGATGAGGTCACATTCCACAGCGGGGCAATCCCGAGTGATGTGGCCCATCTCCTGACATGTCCAACACCTCAGTGGGCTGGTTTCTCTTCATGAAGTTTCTCCAGGAGGTTAAAAAATAGGACCCTTTAAAGGGGATCGATGGCAGAGTGGTCAGGTGAGACCCCAGTCCGACATTGCAGCAGCCCATGGGTACCCCCACCATGCCCCAATTCTTGGGCTGGGTGGCTCCCGCTGCCACACCCCATCCGAAAACCTGGCTAACACCCCCCCCCCACCCCCCTGAAGTCCCTTCGCCCTCCCTTGGGCCAGTCGTGGGGGTGATGCTGGAGTGCTGGCTTTTCCAGGCGGCTTAGCGGGCGTTGGTTCCGCTGCCTGGTACCGTAAGGCCAGCTGTACTGCCTGATCCAGTGTGCTGGGTGCCTGTCGTTGCATCCACAGGCATGGCCCTGGAGCCAAGCATTCCAAAAACCACTCAACCATGATGATCTCCCTCCCCTGCAGGATCATGCATGTGCCTGATAGCCAGCGCAGGTCTACCCTATCACAACGAGGTACTAGGAAATGTGTATCTAACAGTTAATTCTAAGCAATGCCCAGTGATGTAGTTCCATGGAGGTGGATAACCTTGCACAGAAATCACTCCCTCTTCACCAAGCACACAGAATTCTGTCAGACTCCATTACGGCCTTCCTTCTAAAACACTTCGGTCATCCAGCCAATAACAAAGTGATTTAAAATAGGCTAGACTTCCTGACAAAGGGTTGCTTTTCTCAATGTGCTGAAATGTAAAAACAGACAACTAACATCTGACTTGTATATGAAAATTAACAAGGAAATGAAACCCATCCTTAAAACTAAATAGACCACAACGCCATCAAAGACATGTTACATCAATGCAAATGTTTCCATTGATTAACCTGAGCAACACATGAGAGATTCACTCAATACCTGCAGAATATACAGTAGCTATCATAATACCTTTGTATCCACGACTGAATATATCAGCTTACTGTAGAACTATTGTCACTGATTCAAAGAGAAACAGCCGTATGTGTGAGAGGGAGCTGTGATGAGTTTCCTGAAAAAATATTGGGATACTGTGATAAAGATAGAAAGAGTCGATGCTGTAAATCTCCCTCCCAATCAGAAAGGGCACCGTGTAAGGATAGTGGTATGCTGCCTCCTAGATGGACCACCTTGATGGTAGGTGGAAACGAAAGATAACCATATTAGGGGGAGGGCGTTGTTGCAAGTAATCTGAATGATTTTGATATTTTGAATGCTTGGATCAGATCGCCACATAGTCTTCTTTGTTCAAGACTGAATAGATTAAATTCTTCAAGCCTGTCTGCACATGACATGCCTTTTAAACCCAGAATAATTCTGGTCACTCTTCTTTGCACTCTTTCTAGAGCAGCAATATCCTTTTTGTAGTGAGGTGACTAGAACTGAACACAGTATTCTAGATGAGGTCTTACTAATGCATTGTAAAGTTTTAACATTACTTCCCTTGGCTTAAAATTCAGCGCTTTTCACTATATATCCGAGCATCTTGTTGGCTTTTTTTTATAGCTTCCCCACGTTGTCTACAGGAAGACATTTCCGAGTCAACATAAACAACATATGAATTCAAATTAACATGTATTTATACTAAAGTAATACAAAAATGACTAAATCTTTTGTAGTCATTTTTGTATTACTTTAGTATAAATACATGTTAATTTGGATTCATATGTTGTTGTTTTTTACTTTATGTGAACGAAAAGACACACATTTGCCCTTTTTCCCATTGGAAATAGTGATATTTTGAAATATCACTGCCTTGGTCACAAAAGCAAAGTTTGTGGGGAATAATAGCCATTTTCTATACTTTTGAGGCATAAGCAATTAGGAAATAACACTTACTACCCAGGAACAAAAAAAAAAAAAAAATTGTTACACGGTGTTATCAATGTTGCATTCTCAAAAAAATCAAGCAGGTTAGTTAGACACGATCTCCCTTTCCTAAAATCATACTGACTGTCTCCCAGGATACTGTTACCATAGAGGGAATTTTCCATTTTGGATTTTATTATAGTTTCCAAAATTTACATATAATACGTTTGCAATTCTCCAGTCTGTCGGTACAACTATGTCAAGAGACTGTTGTATGATCTTGGTTAGTGATTTGTAAATAACTTATTTCATTTCTTTGAATACTATTTGGAGGATCTCATCCGGCCCAGGGGATTTGTTTATTTTAAGAGCTCCTAGTCCCTTTAACACTTCTGCCCCTGTTATGCTAAAGTTACCTAAAACTGGATAGGAACAGGTCGACATGTGGGGCATGTTGCCCGTATCCTCCTTTTAAAAACTTGTGAAAAGTAATCATTTAATATATTTGCAATTTCTTTTTCTCTTTGTCTATGATTTTGCCATTTGTCTCTTAGACATTTGAGGTAATCTTTGAATGTTCTCTTGCTTTTATAATATTGGAAAAACCTTTATTATTTACAAGCACTTATATATTTGGCTGTAGTTGATTGACCGTGACAGATGCTGCCATGCATATTGTATGCACCTAGAAATATTTTATATTGTGATTGTTCATCTGACTGGCTAAACAGACTTTTGAAATCATGTCAAATCATGTGATTTGAGGGACTTGGCTTGGAAAGACAAACATATTGTTGAGTTGCATTCACTTGTGTTGCAGTTTCACAAATTTTATGTCCTGTTGCACAGAAAGTTACTTCTGTTTACCAGGCTTCTTTATGATTTTCAGTGTTTTGCTACATTGTAATATACTTATATAAACGCATTCTGCTAAGATAGTTTTTTGTACAGTGAAGAGCGAAGTCTCACATGCTAAGTATGACACAATTGTTTACTTGTAAATGGAAGCTGTGTATTTTCTCACAATAGAGTAGTTAAAAGTATAGTCAATGCCCACAATCTTGTTAAACACTGGCTTAGGCCATTGAGAAGCAGAACTTCTAAAACAGTATGGTTTAGCTTCCTGATCTTCCTACTTTTTTATTCTTTTATCTTCCTCAAACTGCTGCTGCACCTCTCAAATATAGTAGGCACCCATAAGTGTCCCAAGTTTCTTTGCACCTATTGTGTGGATATGTGTGTTAAAACTGGAGAGCTAACATTGCTAGAGCATGTCATTCAGATCGCTGTCACCGTACCCACATATGAGAAACTAAATAAAAAGACATACAGTAATCACAGACTGGTTGAATGAGAACGATTGAGATTATCCTTAAAACTAATAGTGAGATTACAATATTCAGCAATGTTAAGTAAAAATACAACTACTATTAGAAATTCAGGTACACGATGCTATAAATATTAAATGGAAATGAGGTGGCACAGCAATACTATATATATATATATATATATATATATATATATATATATATATATATATATATATATATATATAGCTTATTTTAAAAGTGCCATTTGTCACAGATTTTATGGTGGTAGATGCCTGACATGAAATAAAGATAAACCGACAACATAATTTACTATTTGTGCAGGCAGATCTATGCATTTGACTGAATACAACAAAAATATAATAAGATAATTCTGTGTGATGCTTGAATATTATACAACTTTTCTAAAGATAATATACATTTGATACAGGATTTTTGTTTTAATGAATTGAATCAGTATTCTTGTGATAGTTTAGATTAAAGTAACAATTAAAACAAAACCAAAACATAAGTAAAAAGTCTACCTAGTTATTTAACCCCCAAAAAACAACCTGACGTTTACTTTTATATTACCTAACTCACATTGCCAGACTAAAATACTACATAACTGGACAATAAAATTGCAAGTTTTTTTTTTTTTTTATTATTATTATGGTGAATGTCTTCTTGTATTGCAACAGTTAAAAAAAAAAAAAAAAAAGTTAATTCTGCTGGGGCTTTAATGTGTGTACGGTAGAAGAAATTATTCAACAGATGTAATTTCCATCTGTTCCATATTGTTGAGTCTAAAATATAAATAAAGCTAGATAATACACCATAAAACCCATTAGTACAAGATTATAATTCTTTGCTTTAAAAATATCTTTAAAGGGGTGCTTGTTTCTTATGGGAGAGCCATATCACCCATTGCCCCACTGTATGTAGAACCCTGGATGGAGTGATGGGTGGATGGATGGAGAGATAGAATCGTGCCTTTGTGTCTAATGTACAACTACTGGCGCTACTGCATTTTAGTTCCAGCAGTGTTTAATAGGATCAGGATGGATGGATCGTTGATATTAATAGATCACCAGCTGAGTCTGAAGCTCTGATGAGCTTAATTCTGCTTTCTGATTCAGGCCCCCTTGCTAAGTGGAGAACAACTGAACAAGGGACATAGACCCTTACAAACCCATTCAGGTATTGATTCCTGGCTGTCAATGCAGGGAGATGCTGAGGGCTCGATGTTAAACAATAAATAAATAAATAAATAAAATAACAGGCTCAAGGGCCCTTGCCTCACTGCAGTAAAAAAACAAACAAGCTGGATAAAAGAAAACAGAACCATCTCCAGCCAGCATATGTGTGACAATAGCACATTTTTAATGCACTGCATGCTGAAAACAAAAGGCTTACCTAAAATAACAGCAACCACCGTTGTGATAAGAAGCCAGTTCTTCTTAAAACAGCTTTTAAAATTACACCCTTTCTTGGATTTCATCCCCATCCTTGGCTCTTTGTTTGTTCTCCACAGAGAAATGAATTCTTAAAACAGGAGCTGAGAAGGCAGCCCCCGATGGCTGATTCAAGAGCTTGCTGACAGCACCAGTGATCAGGCAGCCTTTGCTATGTACTCCCCTGTGCAGCTAGCTGAGTGGTACTGGGTGTGGGTGGGAATACAAACTGCTGCCCTAGTACCTGAATCACACTAAATTTAACCACGTCAGCACCACCTCATTCCCGGGGACCCTGCCCATAGAGTAGCTTTAATCGATTGCTCTTATTTGTTAACATATTTTATATACATATGAAACAAATGGTAAGAAAGAAATATAGTAAGTCTATAGATCATATTAAATGAAACCGATTTGAACCACTTTTTTTTTACCTTTTTGGATCTTTATTTAAATTTCTATGATCCACATAGTCTTCAATACATCTCCACGATAGGGTCTTCATTTATAGATTTTAAATGGAAAAAGAAAGACTACTTATAATCAATAAGTATACCCTACTGACAAAATTAAGGAATGTTTTAAGGAATGCTTTTTTAGGACTGGTTTTAAGTGTTTACAAACATTTTCGGAGACACTATATTACGTGGCATAAATTAATATTAAATAGATATGCAATTGCATATTAAATTAATGTTACATTAATAATTAATACATATGCAATTGATATTAAATTTACTTTCAATTATTCCTTGTTACTTTCCATTAACATTTAAGTTAGATTAAGTGTATTTTCAATTAAAAACATGTAAACAATTGGAAATTACATATTTTCAAGGGTAACAAAACATAATATAAATGGTTGGTTAACATTTAGCAAGAAATCAGCTATTGCATATCTATTAAACATTAATATAACATTAATTTAATATGCAATTGCACATCTATTTAATATTAATTTATGCCACACAATATATAGTGTTACCACATTGTCTTATTCAAATAGTGTTTTAAGGATAAACAAAAAAAAAACCTTTTCTAAAACAGTTTAAACAGGTTTCTGCAGGCTTGATTTAATTAATCAAAAAGGGCTTTAATAAGCCCTTAACAAAACATTCCTTAATGGTGTCCTTAAAATTGTGTCGCTAGTACCTATGAAAATGCACCATATAGGTGTACTGGAAGTTTCTATAAATACATAGGAATACGTTTATATCGAGGTTATCAAAACAAAATGCATGGGCCCTATTCTCAAAGCTCTACCTTTTTTAATGACTAAGATTAAGTCTGATACTAATGAAGTTACCTATGCTGTTGTTAAATAAGCCAACAACAATCTAACAGTTTAATGACACGTCTGACCCCTCGCCTGTTTGACACGTAACGACTCCCAAGTCTGAGGTTAGTAGCTTGTGGGTTTATGACAAGACTATTTTTCATCATTGAGGCGTCATGTGATGTTTTTCAATTACTTCATGAAGTTCTACTGAGGCAAGTGGTAAACACATCACTAAAAGTGTGATTAAATATTACTCTTGTACAACCCTGATGGGAATTCAAAGTACTGAAGATTTAGATGCTGTTGTTGTCACTGTCACTGAATCTTAGATCCAGATGCAATAAACATTTGTCATAAAAAATGAAGATACCATTTTGTGAAACTTCTAGGACAACAGAATTCTAAACTTTTGTAAACAATATACAGGCAGTATGGACTGCAAGACAATATTATTTCTAGTTTAGGTTTTCTTTTTTTATAATTAGGTTTTAACTTAGTTAAACCTGTGTTTTTTCTATAAACATTGAAAAAAACACCAGAGACTACCAGTTATCTTGTGTTCACTTCCTCCTGTGGTTTGCTGTGCAGTTTATTGTGTTGTGTTGTATTACAGGTTCAGTTTGCCATGTGATTCCCCTGTGTTATTATGTGACCCAATCAGTTCACCGTGGTGGTTAATTAAGGACAGCTAAAAATGAATACAAATTTGCTATACTGAGATCACAAAATACATTCTCAAGATCTCTGTATTTCAAACCGTTGCTAATAAAACAGGAGTATTTTGTCTGTTTACAAAACCTGAATATTTCTAAAAAATAAACACAGAAAAAGGTAATAAACACAAAATAGAAGCTGTAAGAACATAAGAAAGTTTACAAATGAGAGGAGGCCATTCGGCACATCTTGCTCATTTGGTTGTTAGTAGCTTATTGATCTGAGAATCTCATCAAGCACTTTCTTGAAGGATCCCAGTGTGTTAGCTTCAACAACATTACTGACGAGTTAGTTCCAGACCCTCACTACATACTGATAGATACCTGCTTAAATGTAACTCATTTCATTTTAGTTTTCATAGCAAGCATTTCTAGTTTTTATGAGTTTTACACTCATTTTTAACAAATTATACCCTATTCACACTACCTAATAGCCCGCAATTAACACAAATTAAAAAGACTCGATCGTCACTCACTTCATTCAAAATCATATTTTTTGTTTTTATTTAAATTTTATTCTGCATCATTTAGGCAGTGTGGATATGGCATTTGTATGAGTGTTTACCATAGTAAATGTTTATGGGCTTTTAATGAGGGATCAGCTATTGCAATGTGTTATTCAGTTTAGTACCACACAAACTTGCAAAGACTCTACAAGTGCTGCATCAGATAAGAAGCAGTAGATATTCTCCATGGTGGTATGTCTTTTATTGTGCTTGCCACTACTAACAGTCTTGCTTACTTAGTTAAGCTGAAATGACTCAGGCAGATGGTAAATCAGAGAGAAACCTTTTTTTTTTTTTTGTGGACATTTTAAAGACTAATCACTGCACAATAAATGAAGCACCTGTGCTTTAAATGATCTGATCCATTGCATTTCCAGCATACTTGGTGATATTTTGATGTGAGATTAGACAGAATGAAATTGAATTGTGACTGACTGCAAAGGGAGGGGGGTGAAAAGCCTCTAGTTTCACAGACTGATTCAAGTGAAAAGCTGTACTCACCTTAGGGAGGAAAGCAGGGTTCGTGTGCAACGACACCATTTCCATTGTCCCAAACACGCATACAGGAACTGTGCATGGACAATGCCTGTAGCTCTAGTGCGTTTATGTGCAGGGATGTCCAGTGGCCTGACCAGGATCCGTGAACACCTCTGCCTACCCAGACCGCCCCCCAACCGCAGTTGGATGAGTCTGTCGTCACCACCCGACGGTTGTAAATGACTCCCATCTTTACGCCTTTGCTCAAGTGAGGGGCTTGCCTCCTCCAGCACAGGCGAGACACTGTCAGACGACTGTGTCTGTCGTGCTTGGGGTGTAACTGAAAGGCACTGATCCACGCTTAGAGTGGGCACATGTGAAGTAACCCCAGTTGAATGGCTGAGGACACCGCGGCCATCAGACCCAGTAGTTTCTGGCACAACACTAATTTCACTGTGGTCCCTGGTTGAAACAGGGCCAGGCAGTTACGAATAGCAGCCACCCTGTCATCCGACAGGTAGGCTTGCATTGTAAGGGAATCCAGCCAGAGACCCAAATAGACCATACTCTGCACCAGTGTTAATTGGCTTTTTGCATCGTTGAGGGAGAGACCCAGCCTTGACAGATGTTCTGTTGTAAACCAGTCGTACAGGCTCAAAAAGCCTCAAGGCATCGAAGCACCGAAGCGTGTAGCAATCCTGACACACAGGGCGTCGAAGCGCCGGGGTAGCGAGGCTAATAAGACGGAGACATCCGGTCGACACATTTGTAAGCACATTATCCTGGGTATGCCATAGCCGATAGCGCTAATAATGTTTCTGTTGTATTAAGGCGCGTTTTTTCATCTATAGAACGGGCCATAACAGACATGTTTAACAATAACGAAGTATCACAGTTAGTGTCTTTAACACGCAGGTCTTTTCAAAGATGAAGAAAAAGAGATTTAACAATGTATTGTGTGGTCATATCACATTGTATAACCTATATATTAAAAATAAATAAATAAATCTGCATTCAGAATGCTTTAGCTGAACATTACTACAGCTGTCTTAAATTTTTGAAACTATATAAGCCTTTCGAGTTCCAATCCTGTCTGGAAGTGCATTTTCTATGACTTGCTCGTAAAACATTGTCCATGTCATGAGAATTCTCAGATATTTTGCCAAACAGATTTCATCACCTAATTAATATGCATTTTTGATATCAAGAATTCAAACCGGATGCTCATTAGTATGCATTTTTGAGATCAAGAATGGCATTTCTGCTATCAAGAATGGTGTTTTTGATATCAAGAACTGTATTTCTGATATAAAAAATGTGATTACAATACTAATATCAAAAATGCCATTCTTGGTATCAAAAATGCAATTCTTGATCTCCAAAATGCCATTCTTGATTATCAGCAATTGAGGATTAAATGTTAAAACTGCTTGCCATAGCCCAAGGGCTTTGATTCCACAGCAGATCACAGTACAGCTGTGCCTCACTGGAATCATGATCTCCCTTCTAAAAAAAGGGAACAGAAGAAAACAAAGGCAGCAATCTGCAGGTTTAGAAACAGACTACAATCGATGTAGGCTGTTTAATTATTTATATATATATATATATAAGAGAGAGAGAGAGAGAGAGAGAGAGAGAGAGAGAGAGAGAGAGAGAGAGAGAGACACACACACACACACACATTTTAAACGAAACTCAGTTGCGTAGCGTTAGCTCAGCCTCCAGTTGCCGAGTTTCCGATTCTGGGGAAGTGGAGAGCCCACTTCCAGCAATTAATTGGAAGGAAAAACTTATAGAAGGAGCTCTGAAAGAGTCAATCACAACTGTAACTTCCGATTTAAAAGGGACCTGTAAATTCTTTGCAACTGTAAATTTCAAGAACTGTGAAACTGTAAAATCTCTCAAATGTAAACATCTAACAGCGTTAAGTAAGTTCAGTCCAAACAGAGCGCCGAACTCGGTGAGGTACAGCAGGGGTCAGTAACTTCACAAAGGGCCATTTCATCTACCGTCACCTCAGAAACACAAACAATTAAAGAATTATTACTTTCCATTTTTAAATGTCGCTCAGCGCTCTCGTGTTGCACAGCGTTAAGTCATTTAAATGAGCTCACTGTGCTTTCTGAGCCGCTCACTTACTTAACGCGCCAGCTATGTGCATCCAGCTGGTCGTCATCGTGATGCAGAGCATTCTCCATTGCCCGACGAAGCGTCTATTTATTTCTTTTTTTTTTTTTTTTTTTTTTCAAACCGCGTGTTTGTACAGGTTTTGTAACAAACTACATTTGCGCAGACACTGCAGACCGAACAACTGATTTGACCACTGTCGTTACCAGTTTTCCTGAAAATCGACCTTTTAAAAAAAATATATATATATAAAACATGTTTATTCACACTTAAACTGAAAGTCCCTTACACAGCAGGCTTCCCATACAGTTTATCATTAACATACCTCTAGTTTCATAATTTCGAGTTAATGTTTTCAGCATTTATTGCTGGAAACACTTATAGGTCTGCACATTTAATAAATAAGAAAATTGATTATTTACATGTTTACAGTTTGTACTGTTGTCATATTAATCCCCTAGTCTGCAATACATGTATGTACGGTATCATGTGATCCACTAGACACATAAGGAAAGCAGGAAGGTCATAATGGACATGATAGTGGGTGCATGTGCAACCCACTCATCCTTCAACGCATTGGCTGCATTGAATTACATTTTCATCAACCATCTCTCCTGGAACGACAGCGTGTGCAGAAAACCACCACCGGAAAGAACAATTTGGGTCTTGATGGATTGAGCCAGCAGCATGCGTGCAACAAGAGACCTGATACAGTGATCCAAATCATAGAAACCATTAATACTGGACAAGACAGCTACACGTTGTGGTCTTTTAACAGTTGTACAATATATATTAACTAGCTTATGTTGATGGCAATAATTAATTGTTCTTCCATCTGGGAAGTTGAAGCCATAAATAGGAAGTTGAAGCCATAAATTACCTTGGTTCATAAAGCAACCCAGGAAACAAAATTGTTGCTTCACAGTTTGTCAACATCACCCATTTGTTGGCAAATTTATATATCAGATGCTGCAATAAAACAATGCATTGTATCTATCTATTTAATGTGTTTTTACTGCAATATAAGAAATACCTTAATGATTATAGTAGGTGTGTTCTAATTCATGGAGGTTTATTTGCCCTTTACAGTTTAGGCAGTGCACAAGGATGAAACACTGAAGATTGATCAATTTATCTAAACTGCACAGCAATCTATAGACCTTGCCAGGCTAAGCAATACATCAAAGAGACAACCAACCACTGGAAACCAGATCCAATGTTTTGTTAAGACAGGCATGGATGAAACAACTACAGTAATTATGATATCAATATATGATATTGGTATTGTTTTTATTGATTGTAAAAACAAAATAAAAGCTTGTCAGGGAAAAAAATGGTTTAGAAATTGCACAGAATTTAACAGATAGTTTTAAAGACGCAGAACCTTTTTATTTATTATTATTATTATTATTATTATTATTATTATTATTATTATTATTATTATTATTATTATTATTCACAAACTTCTTTTAAATAAAAAAAGATAGCTGTTTTAATGGGAGATATTTTTTTTTAAAATTTGGGTTTAAAAATAGACTTACAGACCCCTATTAGACTTAATATATAATTTGTGTGACCAACAGTTTGGGACAGAATATCAAACAACAATTTTTAACACTTTAAATTACATGTCTTTGTGTGCAAAGCACATGTGCTGCTAAACACATATATTTGTTTTTTATTTGGCAAAGTTATTATACATACTCCAAAATAGTCTGTAATGTAAATGTGTTTTCTTCCTTAATGTTTCTTTTGCAGGTAAGAAATGTATCAATTTTTGACTAGAGAAATGATGCACAGGATTATCTGGATGTATTTTATCAAACACTGAAAACAATTCAAGCAGACGCTATTGCTATTATTAAAATGCCACCTATTCAATTGAAATCACGCATTTGCACAGGTGGATGATCATTTTAAAACTATAATCAGACTGTAAACTTTGAGCTGCTAAACTAAAATGTAATCTTTATGCCAGTGGTTATACTATTAAAATAATCACCTCAAGATCATTATTTTCTTTTACTTTCATTTTTATTTTAGCATTTCTGAGTCAACCTGCAAACCCCCTAAGACCCTCAGGGGTATGCGTACCCCAGGCTGAAAGCTCCTGGTTTAGATCGTTAAAACAGACCCCCATGTTGTTGTCCTGTGCTGTGTATTAGTAGATGCAGTCTAGTAAAAGCACTGAATCAGCTGTCATAAGACAAGGGCAAACAATCTGCTTAAAATAGAGATCGAAACAAGTAGTGGTACAATAGTGGTACTTTCCTCAATTAATTAAAAAAAATAAAAAAATCAACCTAACCCTTTTCATTGAGCTTTAGCACATGCAAAGAGTTCATATTAAAATATTTATACTCGTACAGAACGGCCTCTTAAGGACAAACATTGGATTTGCAAGGAATTTACATTCTCTAGTAGTACATTTACAGTGCATGCACTTATTCTAGAAACTGCTCTAAATTTCAACAAATATGAATTGGCAAATTAAAATGATGTGTAAGCCCCATTGAAATTGTAGGCCATAGCATTATTATTATTGACTGTGCTAGCGGAACTACAGTCCCCAAAACGTCTTGTTGTGTGTTGAATTCCACCCTAGTGTATCAGCCAACAGAAGAGTCGTTAAAATGACAGAAGACTGTATGACTCAGGAATAAGGATTGTCTGCTTGTCCCTCCTCAGTGGGTCTCGTTATATATATATATATATATATATACATATTTTTGTTTAGTGTGTAGATACTGTGAACATGTATTTCAAATAACTGTACTGTAACTAATTTGCTATTAGAGCTGGGTTAAGAAAACACAACATTTGTGTTTATGTTCTAGTATCACAGTGCTATCTTTGTTTTGGTTGGAATTAAGAAATGAATCATAATTCGAACAGTTTAAATTCTTAAGGGTTAATTAATATTACTTATTGCATTTGTTTTTTCTGAGTTACTAAATTTGAGAGGTAAAATAAACCAACAATTTTGCTCCATTTAAGGTGGCTGTGTGTATTTACATTTTCACATTGCACTGTTATTTTAACTGCTGCTGGAAGTGTGGGTCAGATAACATATATTTTTTCCTGGAAGATACACATTTGGCACATTAGTTTAGTGTGTACAGTATTTTCCAGGTACTGCACTGCACCATATATATCATCCAGAACAGGGGAATACCAGTCAGCTGAACATCAACCGCTGGGAACCAGGATCTCCTGAAAACGTACTATTGTAGACCCTCAGCTAACATCAGGCGCGCAGACAAGTAAATACTATTGCAGACCCTCAGCTAACATTAGGTGCGCAGACAAGTAAATACTATTATAGACCCTCAGCTAACATCAGGCGCGCAGACAAGTAAATACTAGGTGTACCTTGTCTGCGCGCTGGCTGGTTCACAGTGAGGTTCACAGTGAAGTAAGGTTACAGCTGTTCATTTTGTATAGCAGTGTCAGGTATGGGTCTTAGAGCCTCTTCATTTTGTTTCATTACTGCTACTGAATTCATACAGATTCGCTACCTTAACAGGCTGAGCGATTAACCTTTTTCTCTCTTCCCTTAAGTGAGCTTTAAACGGTTGCCATGGTCTTCACATTTTTTAAATTCCCCTTACACTTGCTTTTACATATAAATATGCATTTCAAATGCTATTACATAGCAATACAATGGTTATGTTCTATGGTAGCACATAAGGCAGGTAAAGTAGTACAATCAGTGAATATTATCATACAAATAGTCTATTTAACTTCAGTTAAATTCCCCTTACTCATTTTTCTTTGACAAAGAGATTTAATTATTTTAACCTTTCCTTGTGACTTACTATTTATTAACCCGGTATTACTAGTTACCCTTCTGAAGTAGAATAATTTTTTTAATTGTGAGTTGAACACTAGATGGTGCCTTATTTTCTGAGATCAATTCAATCCTTTCTAAATCACCTCACAGCTGTAATATAATCTAATTGTAAGCAGGTCAGCAGGTCAATATACTGTATTAAACTAAACTAAAATGCTACAAAATCCGTTCTGTCGCAGAAAACATTGTGTTATGACCTGGACATAAGTGAAACATAAGTAGATTAATGACAAACATGTTCTTTAAATATGTATATTCAAGAAAAGAACATTTACTATTTGTAAATTAAATATGTTCATAGAGTTTATAAATGCTGTATTTATATTATTATAATTATTATTGTTACTGTTATTATTATTATTAGCTGTTATTGTACTTTGTAAATGCTTTGGCAATACTGTCGATGTTAGTTATGCCAATAAACACCTTTGAATTGAATTGAATTGAATTGAATTGAATTGAAAAGGGCTTTGTGCTAGTTGGTCCTAAAACATTTCACTCCCAACAATGTAAATTTCCCACCTACATTATATGGTAAATGTTCCTGTTAGCCTGCTACAGAAAGGTATTGTACAAGTATAAAGTATATAGAGGAGGCAGTGTACCTTAGTGGTTAGGGAAAAGCAAAGGAGACCTGTCACTGAATTACCTTGCTTGGCTTCCCTGTGCAGCAGTACCACTGACTGTCCCCTAGCATGCATAGCCCATAGTAAGTATGAGGAACTCCTGTACAACACTAGTTTATAAGGTTTTCTAAAACTGTTCACTCCCACAGGTTGGTGTAAGCAGGTCTCATTACTTGAGGACATCCCTAAAAAAGTACTCTCAATAAGTGAAAGATATTCAGGTTATCCTGAATCAAAAATAACATTTAAAAAGCCTTCAACCGTTCTTAGAGTTTTATAACTGAATTCCCCAGTGGAATGAAATAAGTGCAAAATATTTGATGTAGCCCTCAAAGGCATGTTAATACAGCATTGGTCCGGACTGCAGTAGCATTGATTCATCCTAAATTGCTTGTCTTTTAACATCACAACTTAGTAATGTGACAGAGGTAAAACAACAATGCCTCACTCTGTGGCAATAACACATTTCCCTCAAGACTAGAAACCTAAAAACAAGAAAGAAAAAAAAAAAAGAAAATTAGTCATTTCAGCCAACACTGAAACAAATCAAATGGGTAAATTAACCTTCACTTGAAGTACTTTGTGTTGTTACAATAATGGGGATTTGTTTTTGCGTAATACAGTGTAATTGCATTGCTACAATTTTCCTTCCCAGACCTAATGGAATATTTTTCATTTGGTAGAGCTCTATTCTATTTAAAAAAATAAATAATTAAAAGTTAAATACGTAAATAAAAAGTGGAAATTAGCTAATTAAGTGATGTTCTTTCATTTACAGCCACACCTCTCAATCAATACTGTAAGTCAGGGGCACTGCACCTGAAAAAAGGCCAATGAGAAACAGAAGCCCAAATGGTAGAAAATTGAAACAGATTGTTGACAGAACACTTCACCTTTACTAAAGCAGTGCTCCTGTTTTCTCTCTAGAACTGTGGGTTAATGGGATCAGTATCTCTGCCAGTAAGGTCTCTCTCGCACCGTGACACCTGGGGGAGAGATAATGTCATATTGAAGAAGTTTAGTTCTACCGGGCAAGTCAGAAAAAAACATAATTGAACTCCTCAATTAACTTACGCAGCTCTCGTTGCTGATCTGGAAGTAACTGTTCCCCCGTCGAAATGTCTTTAGTGCCAGAGGTCTCTAGACCAGGGCTTAAATCATCCTCTGCTTCACCTGGGGCTATAAATAAGGCCCTCTTGCCTGCCAGGTAGGGGTCTACCTAAATTGTAATTTCACGGATTTCACGGAAATCGTGAAAAAAATGTATCCAAAGCGGTTAACTTTGTTGTTTACTATTCAAATGACAACAAAGTTTTAATGAGCCTATCAGTGTGTCTTTACTGCTTTTCTGTGACCTGTACTGTGCAGTAGGGGGTGGGACAAAGTTGGTGATGCATTGTTTTCATTTAGGTTGCTAAAATCTAGTTTTCAGCATTGGAGGTGAAATAGTAGAAATGGACAACAAAATAAGCAAAGTTTATTTCAGCTGATGATCATTTCAAGATATTTCCCAAAGAAACTGTACATGCAGACTGAGTTAATTGTTTTGTATATCTTAATGTGTCTTTGGAGCAAATACGATCGATTGCTATTCAGCTTCAGAATCACACATTAAACAAAACACGTAAATTTACACTTACTGCCAGGGCTTTATAATACATTTACAAATGTCTTGTTCATTACGATGATTGGGGCGGTCTAATTTCATAATTCACCTTTCCTATAGCCCGAATCACCTCATATGGCCCCCGCCATTTAGCACAGAATTTTGCTGTTGCCGGTGCTGAGCCTATTTGAGATTGTCCTGGGTCAAAAGACCACCCAAATCCAGGCAATCTCTCAGTAGGAGCACATGCTGCACTACATTTTTGGACGAACCTTTGTGCTCCTCCCACCCCTCTCTCAACAGATTGAGGATGCCGCGAGGCTGTCGGCCATACAAGAGCCATACTCTGTGGCACCTCTCTCACTGCAAAAAGGAGGTAGGGAAGAAGTGATGCCCAGTGTTTTTGCTCTTGGTTCACAAATCGTCTCAGCATCTGCAGTGGGACTAAAGGGGTGTGTCGCACTTGACCCGGCGCTACTCTCTGGCAGTCTGGGCATCTGGCTACATATTTCGCCACTTCATTATGAAGCCCTATCCAATAAAATAGAGCCAATATCCATTCCCTCGTTTTAATAATAAAGCACGGAAATACTACCACCCCAGTACCTTCAATATGCTTACCTTCAATAGACCGGACCTGTCCCCAAGTGTGCACTAGTGAGGGGTCGTTGTTATGGCCACACACTATGTCCGTAGGTGAGTGCCTCATGTCCGGTATATTGAGAGGGGCTGTTGTAGCTTCTACCCTAGATGGCCCAGTAACCTCACTCTCTTAGTCACACTGTGTTCCAAACCCCTTTGATTGGCCTTTGTTACCATCCGAGCGGACTCCCAACAGATCCCAGCCTTGCCTCATTGATGCTCCCTTCCATTTTTCGGTCCTTCTCTCTTTATATGTATTTCTAGGATGTAAAACAGGGGAAAACATTTCACTGTAAGGGGAAAATATCACAAATCATTTCCCCTTTCACTTTTTCTGCCACATTTACGTGTGTGGCTGATCTTGCCATTAATTTAATAAATTCTTTAAATTTTGGCCAGTCCTGGCCCAGAATAATCGGGTGTGGTAACCTTTCCACCACCCCTACTACTAGGTGACATTTTATTGGCCCTTCCGATAAGTATACTTTTAATGTGGGGTATGCCGCTGTGTCTCCATAGATACAGAAGATACCACTTGACCTTGTGGCTGCCACGACACAATGCCCAAGAGAGCTGTCCTAATTAAGGTTTGCTCACATCCTGTGTCCACTAATGTGTGGGTTTTCATATTCCCTAAAACTACATCAAGAATAAAAGACCCGTGCCGACCATTTTCCTCTCGCTTACCAGCTTCTGATGCCCAGTTGCAAGCTGCCATATCACACCCCATCGCAGATGGGCATGACCTGGCTTGGTGTCCTGGCTGGTGGCATCTAAAATAGGTAGGGGGGAAGGAAGGCGCAGAGGTTAAATATCTGTCCCGTTGCTGGTATGGCAACGAGGCAGGGGCAGCAACTATACCCCAGCTGGGGGTCAACCTTGTCCTCCATTGAGGGAAGGCAAGGTTGCCCATTGGGGTCGGCGGTCTAGGAGGTCTCGGACCCGGTCCCAGTGATGGTGGAGCAGAGAAAAGAGGTGGTGCTTGGCTGCTCCATTGTGCTGAAGCGGTGAGTGGGTGGAAACCAGGGAGTACTCGAAATCCTCGGCTAGTTTCACCTCCTCTTCCAGGGTGTCTAGGTTGTGGTTCCATATCCATGCCTGGGTTTAGGTGCCGACCACATGGCAGAACTGCTCTTCTATGATCACCTCGCCTATCTCCAAGCTCGTTTTCTGGGCGGGGTTGAGACAGTGCACCATGTGATCACACAACTTCTGTGCAACAACCCTGGGGCGTGTATCCGGGGAATTCATGTACTCCCGGAGCTGTACTCTGTGTGTTTCCCCCGTGATGTTAAGACGCCGCAGAATGGCTTGCTTTACCAGGTCATACTGGGCAGCTTCGGCGTCCGTCATGGCCTGGTAGGCTGCCTGAGCCCCCCCGATCAAGCAGGGTCCCAGCTGGCTTGCCCAGAATTCCTTGGGCAATTCTCGAGTAAGCAGAACAAAAAGGAAAATATGCCATGGCACAACATGACTTGTATTGCTTTTATGTATTAAAGGAGAAAGGACAAGGGCTTTTTTTCTTTTTTTGACATCAGACAAGGAATACATGTTAAAATTAAATAGTAAGCAGTGCTGTTTCACTTTAATTGCCACTGCCTGTTCCTTGCTGAAGCCTGTGTCTGTTGATCGCTCATTTTCGGTCAATGTAAGCCACCTCCACCTTTCACAATAAGCCACTGTGACTGCTGGGGCTTTTTATATCATAGGTGGTCACGTGTAAGTCTCAGACATTATCATGCACATTAAATTATTGCTTGCACTAAATTTACTCTAAATGCCCTTTCGTAAATGAGGCCCTATATCTCAAGAGACTTTTCTAGAAATATCTTAACAGATTTGTACAACACAGTATAATTTAAAATACATGATAGGTTCAATCAGTGGTTATTTGATGATGCAGGGATTCAGTGAGAAGTGATGTTGAGAGTGACACATAGTCTGGAATGAATCAGCACTTATCCTACTGCTTTGAGTTCACCTTGAATTCATACAGTACTATTTTTGAATATCATGTCAACAGAATTAAAGTGCAGTCACACTAGTTTTTCTTTGCAGCAGCTTTTCTTGTACCCGTTTCAAAAGCTTCCAGAACATTTTGTCTGAATCTAGGTTGAAATCTGCATTGTGAAACTTGATGGATGAGATTCTTAATTATTGTGCCTGATATGTAAACAGACAGAAATATGTATTATTGTGTATGCATATGTGATAGCATGTGATAACCCTTTGTCATTCCAAAAATCACACTTGCTTTTCTGCTCTACCAGCAGTTAGCTTGAATGAGCCAATGAAAAGTGTTCAGTGTGATATTAGTTGCCGTAAGGATAAATATAAGCAATCATTTTGACCCCATCTTCCCTGCCTCTTCTTAGCATTCATTTCAGACACATCTCTTGAAGTTAGTCTTTGATAAGTGTGTTTTCATGCTTTCCACCTGCCATTCAATTTTAGTTGTCTACCATAGATAAAGGTAACATCAGCCAGATCAGCCAAAGTGTCCTTATTCAAGTAAGAGCAGCCTGTCTTGCAGATGCTACTGTGCCTTCAACAGTAAGGATTGATTGTGTTGCTAGTAAACTAGATCACTTGCGTGTGCTGGGTAAAAAAAAACAGTTGGTTCCACATGACATCTGTGTTGCTGTATTATGTCTTGACACAACATTTAACCAATCAGAGAGTTGAAGGGGCGGGTTTTCTGTGTTAAGCACTTCAAGAGGCTAAAACCCGATATGATCATTTTTTAAATAATGCATAATTATATATTATATATATATATATAATATATATATATATTATATATATATATATATATATATAATATAATTTTTGTAAAATTTTAATTTGTAGATAATGTTTTTTTTTTTTTTACATATATACTTCTCTTTCGGTTTCAAGTTTAATGTGGGACTATCAAAATCGAATCACGATGACAAATTATGTACTTTGTTCGACGTGGGGTACTTTGGCACGTAGGGACAGCTGGGCAAGGAGCCGGTGAGTAGAGGATATATGTAAGACAATTTTAGTTTTCTGTTAAAAGTGCTCCTGTTGTAGCATGACAAACTGCACCCCATGAAACAGTGCATCCCTTCGACGCCGTTGGCTTTGCCACGCATGCACACATTATGTAATGTGAAGGGGATTCACTTTTGCATAGCTATACCTATAAGAAAGTGCACCCTTCGCAATTCTACACCCCTACTTACAGAATATTAATATTCACATTTAACTGTTTATTTTTCAATAAAATATGTTGCTTTATTAATAAATTGGTTGTTCCACTTTCTGTTTTTTTCACACTGTGTTTGTAATGCGAACAATTCATGTGATTTTCATGGCAGGCAAAGTTTCAATGTATTTTTAGTCTTTTTTTTTAAATGCTGTTTAAAGGTCGAGTACTCTTCTCTGTGTTTGTTTGCTTTTTTACAGCTGACCTTGTAACACAAACTGCATGTTTCTGACAAAACAAATTACTTATTTTTTTAAATAAAGACAATTGTTAAAAGCACAATTGTTAAAAGAACGATACACATAAACATAAAACTAATATATCATTAGCTATTCAGTATGCTTAGAACAAAGCATCACGTTTACTGCTGTTGTCACCTTCTACTATAAAAAGTAAGGGAGCTCAGGGGAGCAAGGGAGACAGCAGGCACACACACACACACACAAAATAACAACACACAAAGGGACAGTCAGAGTTACCACAGGTCTGGGGATGTAAACACATTTTTGGTTTAAAAACTTAATAGAGGACATAGAAAGAAAGTACTTGGTTGGAGTGTTTTCTAAATGATAAAAAGAGTATTGCCATTTATATTGTTATTGGCAACATCAGATTTATTTATTTATTTATCCACCCATTATCATTAACTGTTTAATCCTTTACAGGGTTGCGGTGAGCTGGCATACATAGGGTGCAAGACAGGACTACACACTGGATGGTATGCCAGTCCATTGCAGGGTATCACACACACACAGGGCAATTTAGAGTGACCAATCAACCTGAACAACCAGCATGTCTTTGGACTGTGGGAGGAAACCGGAGTGCCCGGAGAAAACCCACATGAACACGGGGAGAACATGCAAACTCCAACAGACAGACCCCCTAGGCCAGATTCAAACCTAGGACCCTGACGCTGTGAGGCAGCAACGCTAACCACAACGCCACTGTGCAGCCCTTATTTATTTAGTATTCTAACAAATGAATCCTAATCTACAGTCATAAAGTGAGTTCTCGATTGAAAAATGTTTTGTAACTTCATTGTTATACCAAAAGACAAATGTGCTGTTTGTTCGTAGTGTCTAAAAGAAGCAGAATGACGTGGAGGTTTATTATTTCTTTTATGTTACATATTCAGTAGATATGTTGAACTCCCTTTTGTCAAGTTTAGTTTAAACTGTGCGTGAACTATTTTTAGCATTATTATTACCACAGACGTGTCCAGACAGTTTTTGAGATATATTTTTTAATTATAAACTGTTACTAAACTAAAAAAAAGTCCACAAGAGCAGGTAAAGTGCAAACATTATGCGATTTGGGCATCGTACCTTGGAGCAGTCGTAGGTGTCTTTACTATTACTGATGCGTTTTATGTACATCTGATCTTGTGGTCTACCGCAAAGCTTGATTCAAAGCATACATTTTTCAAAGTTCATCTTTGGCTTTGGGAAAGGAATAAAATATATTGCCCCTTCCAAACGTTCTGGGTACTGTACCTGTGTCGCTGCTGCAAGTCCTCCAGACACACCTTTTCACAATTTTTCACCACTAACTAAAAAAAAACATATACCATAACATTGCGAAAATATGTCAATATGGCATTTGCTTGTCTCTGGTTATTGCGGTTGGATACCGTAACTAAGCATAGCTGAGCATGCGATGGGTTATAAGCTCTCTGATTGGCAGAGAATCAGCTTTGCGATTGTTGAATTAGGCCCTGTCCACACTACATAACCGATCTCGAGAACCGTACTCAAAAATGTTTTAATTAATCCAGCTCAAAGCGTCCACACTGAAGTATTGTTTCATGTTTAGTCTGGGTTCATATGTGTACACACACTATTAAAATAGTTTGGTTACAGTTCCTAGCAGCACAATGAACAGTGGAAATGAATATGATAGTATCCCACCATGCACTGTATTTTATTTTAAAATAATGTGTTATGCTCTATATTAATAGAGGTGCATAGTGCTAAAAAGAAATAAAACAAGTATTTTGGAAAAAGTAAATGCGAACACATACACAAGTAGGGGAAGTTTTCTTAGTTTCTTGTTTTAATAGTCATGAGATAGTGCACCCCCTCAGAAAATGTGTTCACAGCCATGAGCACCCCCTTAATAATAATAATAATAATAATAATAAATAATAATAATAATATGAGACACCTGTCATAATACTGTGCTGGTGCAGGTAATAAAGAACAGAGAGACAATTGTAATCCAGGTGAAAAAGGTTTGTTTATTTTTATTCCTTAAGTCCAGTGCCTGACGGCAAAACAAAAAGTAAATAATAATGCTGGTAAGTAATACAGCGGCGTGTATTACTTACATTTATAATCCTTGGGCTGGTCCCAAAATAATAGTCCCGTTATTGTATCCCCACATTAAACACAAAACACATACACAAGTCTGTTTAGTGCGTGAATTAGTGATTGTGGTGCAATACAGTTTTACAGTGGTACAAGTGAAGTGCTGTCCAGGGTTTGTGCTGGCCTCTGGCGACAGCTCCAGAACGTGTTAGCCATCTAGTGATTACAAACAACAATAGACAGAACAAAACAAACACTCACAATTATTCACCACACAAATACAGGTCCTTCCAGGTCACTTATTAATAACCAAAAACAAAGGAACAGATACATTGATTCGCCCCCTTTTTATACCGTCACTCATGACCCCTTAGTAAATGATTGCAGCTGGTTTTTATGATCCACAGCTGCCACATCATTTGCCCTTCCAGGTCAATGAGTTAGTTTACTGAAGCTCCGTCTCTTTTTTTATGTGAGCGACTTCCTTTTAACCCTCGGAATGTTAGAGTATGCAGTGTTCTCGTAGCACCAAGTAGAGTAGCAAGAACAGATTTACCACACCCACGAATCATTGTAGATTTACCACCAAGAATCATTGTATTTCTGTCACAGGGGTGAAATTGAAACTATGTTAATTTATTACAACAAGGTGTTCTTTACTCTCCACCAGTAATAGAAAAGAAACAATGAGATGTTTGTCTACTAGGTAGCTGTTGTGATCGAAACTTGCCTCATCTTTTTCCTGTATATCGTATTTATAAATTATTTTTTTTTAACATTCTGGATATACAATGCATGGTTCTGGGTACCTCAAGAATTACATTCAGACCAGGGTCGAAACTTTGAAGCCAAAGTGTTTGCAGAGACGTGCCACCTGCTGGGCATCCGGAAGACCAGAATGACGGCTCTACACCCTCAGAGCGATGGCCTGGTGGAGAGGTTCAACTGAACCCTGGCAACCCAACTCACACTGACTATCTCTGCCCACCAACAGGACTGGGACCAACACCTGGTCTTGGTGCTCACGGCTTGGAGATCCGTGGTCCAAGAGTCCACCTCCTCCACCCCGGCCCTACTCATAATGGGACAAGAGATCCAGATGTTTGCTGAGTTGATGAATGGAAGTCTGCCAGATGCCCCGGATGCATTCCCAGGACCAGAGTATGCCCGTTGACTGCAAGCCGGCTCATGACTTCACCAGGCTCATGACTTCTCCAGGCACCACCTCCAGGCTGCTGTTCTACGACAGAAGAGGTACTATGACCAGAGGACTCAGGGACGCCACTTCTCTGCCAGGGAGGATGTCTGGGTGTTCAGCCTGGAGGTGCCCGAAGCAATGGGTGGGGCCATGTGAAGTGCTGGATCGGGTTGGGGAGGTAGTCTACAGGGGCCGGAAGGTCATCATACACTGGGACCACATGGCACCATACTTGGGGACGGGAACTGAGGGTGGACCACCTGCCACTGTTGTCACCCCGGACCTCAACATGCTGCAAGAGACCACCACAGTCCGCAACCCAGACAAAGATGTGGCTGACCTGAGGAGCCTGATACCCACAACCAGTGACACTGTTGCCCCAAACCAGGAGGGGGCACAATGGAGCCCTCAGTCATGCCCAACAAGAAGCAGAAAGAATGCCAAGTCACTTTTGGGACTTTGTGACTCTCTCAGGGATGAGGGACTAAGGGAGATGGACTTTAAGGGGGAAACATTGATGTTGTCAAATACTGCTGGGCGTGGTCTATGTTGTACCTGGGTGTGTATCGCTTTAAGCTGGGTATGCACTGGGAGTCTGTGTGCACAGAGGATGAATAGGGTTAGTTAGATGCAGAGCGTACTCAACACGCGTGTGCGTGTTGTGGAGTGAATAGGGTTAGTTAGATCTGCAGAGGACTGCAGGTGTGGTGTGTGAGTGGTGGAGAAGGAGCCATCAAAAGGTGTGACAGTTTGAAGAGAGAGACAGGACCTGCAAGTTGGCCACTGAGGATGATACTACAGTTACAGTTCTGTTGGTAGTTTTATTAATGAAAGGATTAAACAACACTTACCTTATCAGCGACTTTATTGCTGGCGCCGAAAGGAAAGGGACGGTACTGCAATACAAACAATGAAACAAACTGCACTCAGACTTGTTGCTTTATGATAAATGTAGATAAAATTACTATTAGTAGTCTAATGTAATGCAGGGTTATGTTTACCGTTACTAGATTACACATTTGCATGATCTACTGCTGATGTTGAGTTGCTATAAAGTTTTGACGTGAGAAGAGATGGATGAAGTGACGCAGTAACGGGCACTTATAATAAAATCCCTTGCATTGTGCTTGATCTGTGTTCCTATAAATTTCTATCTTGTCCTTTGTAAAATTAGAAGACATTCATGTTTCCGAAAACTATAAAAAAACAACGTTCACACTCATAAGAACACGCACTTGACACATGTTATTACTTACACTGACTCAAATGTGCTTGTCCCGACTACCCCTTATGAAGTCTATTAAGTACTACATGTACACATAAGAAGCACATTTTTGTTTTGTAAGTTTTCATTTTTTGTTTTGCTGGCAATAGACTCAATGTACAGTTGGGAAACTGAAGCTTCAAACCATGCTAGTTATAAGGGGAAGAGCTGGTAGATATTGTTAGAAAAGAACAGGTTGAAGGGTATATATTGTATCACAATCCATCCATCTGAAGGCATATTTGTAATGCAACTATTACTTTTGTGGTTGTGCTGTGTTGGCTGTCAAGGTGGTTGTGTAAGGTAATTATAGTTTTAATAAAAGGTTGTTTTCAATCCAGCTTTAAAGAGTGACTTAGACTTAAATATCAGACTGATGTATCCTTCTTGCTGAAAAGATTGACTTTGTATCACTGTATTTCATTCATAACATCCTGTTTACTGTGGCCTCAATAGTGCTCTCAGAATCTTATCTGGTGCACCCAGTGATATTGCCAGGACTTTCTTTCAGTTAATGGCACAGGATCTCTATTGATGTGATGACTGATACTAATCTAAACATTAAGAATACATCACTTAAGATAACTCTGATATTTCACACCCATAACTAGTTTCTCTTTAGGGAAGATTTGCAATGTGCCTATTAGTTGGCAGTTGATCAAACAGCTGTTTGAAGAGGTTTTCTTGCACTACTTTTTTTCTTAATATGGCCAGAATTAAATTCAAAGCATGTCCAAGCACAGATTAATGAAATACTACTGAGTAGTTTTCAAGATTTAGTCTTCAGTAGCACAAGCAATGACAGACCAGAACTGATCAAATATCCTCATGTTTAAGTAAATGCAAATTAGCTAGTAAGTTTCATCACAATGAATCTTGACTACTGGTAACCTTCTGTTTGTTTTTGTTTTAAATACAGACAGCTGTGGAAATGTGCTGTCCAAATATCAAAACTCTTGAGGGCAGCAAACACTAAACTCGGGTATGGTCCAGCGTCCATGTATGTTTTATTATGCGTTTCCATTCGGTCTTTTTTACCCCCTTGCGACACGTTTGTCAAATTGTAAAGTGTTTATTGTGCGCTAAACAACAAAACACCCCTGTGAAGCCAGTGCAGAACAAAAATTAGCTCACAGCTGGGGTGAAGAAGGCGGGGTGTTTGCGGGAGACAAAGATTTCAGCAAATCAAAATCAAATATATCCCTACTAAAAGCAAACCGCCAATGAAATCCAACGAAGGGGCGGGCTTTTGTCCTGCAGAGAGTCGGTGCTGCAACCTGGCTGTAGAGTGAAGGAAGTAAATAATTAGATTGGAGGATTTATGTAATTTCGGTGTTTAGATCTGGCTCCCTTGATACATTACATAACCGAGTCCGTTAACTTTGTTGGGTGCCTGCATCTTTGTATTGTTAGCAGCAGCAGCAGCAGCCGTCGGAAGAAATCTGAAGCGTGTGTGCTAGTTGTATCGTTATCTGTGTGGTGAGGTGCGGGTGTGAGGTGGGCCTTGCCCGGACGTCAGTGTGACTAAAATCCCTATTCTGAGACTTCTCCAGTTTAGAAAAAATAACATAAAAATTATAATAGTTTGAGTGCATTGTCTAGACCCTCAGCATCATCAAAACCATACACTCAGGGGACTGTAGTGTGGACTCCACGAGCCTTTACAAATGGGTAAGTCGAGACATTCACAGATTTATTGTTACATTATGAAATTCAAAATATGCAGCAGTTAATCTTTTTGCCATTAGTGTCGTGTAATTCATTGACACTGGTCACTGTTTAGGCAAGTTACGCAGTAGTTCCTATATCGTATTGTGTCTGTCAAATTGGGAATGAGACTAAAGATACTCATTCAATTGATTATCAAGACATGCTTAAATGTTAGTCAGATCAGCGTTTGGTCCAAATGATTACAGTCATGGATTATTAGTATTTGACATTGTAGTGATTTTGTACCAGTATTGAACGCATTCCTTCGTTATTTGTTGGAGTCAATTTAATATTTTCAGATCCTTATTGTTAACTATAATTGGTCACGTTTATGTTTAAACAGTTTTACAGATGCTGTAAGTAAACGTACCATAATGCAAATCTAAATCACGTTGCATGCTTAAGAGGCAAACTGCTGATTTATTATCTGCTTATTCTACACTGTACAGCTGGTGTGCATCCCGTGGTGAATTTGCATTCCAATTCGCATCAGTTGTTCAAGTGCATTGTAATGTATAATAATGCGCTATGCAATCCACGTGCAGTTATTGTTATGGTTTTTTTTTTTTTTTTTTTTTTTTAAAAGAGGCGTTGGCGTTATGTTGGATAACTTAACTAAGTGTGTCACCAGGCAACGATGCAGTTGAAATTTCAATCATGCAATATTAGTACAGTAGCTATCTGTATCGAATGTGTTAAACCACTGATCGAAAAAATATTAACATTGTACCTTCATACACTAGCATCAATCCATCATTAAATGCATAACATATTGAAACACTAATGCAATAACTTTTCACTGGATTTTTATTTTTTTTTTTTTTTTATTACTATATGCTACTCGGTATTTGGTAGGACTGCTTTTTTTTTTTAATTTAACACATATATTGATACAATTTTAATACTTTGTGATCAAGTTGTTAGGATGCTACTGCAAACACACCCTTCAGCTGTTAGTCAAGAGTTAGGTCAGTCATGTTTGTTTGATCTGTAGGTTGTATAAACAGTTACAATAATAAATCTTGTTTTGATATGCTCTGACCTCAGCATTACTCAAAATAAACACTGCCCATAAAGTATTATTTCAAGTCAGTAGGGCTTAAAGGACAGACACAGTGACTGACTTGCTTAAGGACAACTGTTCAGGATCTGAAATTTTGTCCTGCCATACATTCAGCTTAAAGTTTACACTACACAAACTGAGGAGCAATGGTGGAGTTAGTTTATAGCTATTTAAAAAAATGCTGTATTTCATTCTTTATTAGGACGCTTAATGTTATTTATTCATTTAAAACATTGAAAAACGAATCAGCAACTTATACCCTTACAGCACAAAATCAGAACATTGTCATATTACAATTTGACTTGTCCTAGCAGAATACAGTAACAACCCTATTGAGTGCCAAACCCTTAAATGCACAAGTAATGTTCATGGCAAGAAAATCCATGTTGATAATGAAAAAACTGCTGCATTTGAAAATCTTATAAACATGACTTGCCTAAAATTGGTATTGATTTTCTGTAAAACTGGAGTCTGTGTGTAGCACTCCCATGTATGAGACAAAAAATAAATAAAAATCCAAAAACAGTCTGTGGTGCTTTTTCAGCCAAAGACTGTAGTTAAATAGTTGGAGGTGCCTCAGGACACCCATTTTTTTGTACTTTAGCATTTAGGAGTCCTCCAAAACAATAAAACCTTCATATTCTGCAGCTTTCTTAAAATTGCTGGGCTGTCAGTCTTTAGAATGTCATGACGTAGCATCTTATTAAATGTCAGCCCTGAAGCTGTATATTCAAACAGTACAGAATTAAACTTGTGTAGCTTGTGTTGTGATCTTGGTTAATAACAACACAGAGACCTTTAACTGCTGGTTTCACAGTCTGATTGCCACTAATCCTGAACTATCGAATGTTAACTTAAGGTAACCCAAGATTTTTACTTTATAAGAAACTGAATGCAGTAAAATATGCAGAAGTGAGAAGTACTGTAAAGTGACCATTCGGAAAATTTCAGAGCTGTTCTCACTGCATATGTCCACACTCTATTGTCTTCTCGCCCTTTTTTCCCTAACGCCATTCATATACTGACAGCTGATGAAAAGTAGATTAGAAAGGCAAGCCACTTGGTTGCTGCTTCGTTCGTGTTTTAGGCATAAATGTGCTGTGGAATGTGAAATAACCACATTGAGATAATATAATATCTTACACACGAAACATAAGCCATTGTCAAATGCCCCAAACAAATATTGTTTTGTTACGTAACATTAATACATTTGATGATATCTATCAAAATGTGTAACATGTACTGTAGGTCACACACCGAATACACTATAAGGCATAACATCAGCAGTTAACGGTAACGGACCCAATTATGGCCTAAATTTATTCATAAATATTCACTAGAGCCAGATCGGTAATGATATTCATGACAAGTCATTCAGAATAATTGGTCCAAAATGTATACTTAGATGGTATGTAGTTGCCCTTCCAGGAATACATTTATGGCATTGCAGTGTAATTTGTCAAACATTGTGTAAAAGTGCCACGTAATTTAAGTACTGAGCAAGGGATTTTTCAATCACTCAACCCTGTGATGACTGACATTGTAATTAAAGCAGAATCTTGTTTAAATAGTTTCGTGGCATCATGAGTTGCTGGTTGCTTTTAGTCCTGTTGCTTAGAAGTTCACGTTTTCTCTTTTAACCCAGGCAGACGGCACTCCTTTCCCCCAGGTTGCAATCAGGGTTTTCTTTTATACAGAAGAATGTATGAGTGCTGCTTCCTGGAATTAAAATGACTTCAGGAGGGAGAATGGAAATGGATATTGCAAAGCTCCCTTAGGATTGCATCTTGATTTTTCAACTGATTCCAATTGGGGTACAATTTAGATTAGACTTTAAATGCAAGTACAGTAATTGTAGTATTTCCCATAAAGAGTGGCTCATCCAGTTGTAGTCAAACTTGATTACAACAGTCTTCAACTCACGTTATTGACAGTGTCAGGACCTGGGTTCATATGGAGAAACATGTGTTTGAGCTGTCTGTGTTTAACTGCACTTAGACAGAAGGCAAGCCTGGTATGAGTACATTTTGTCTTAGTGGAGGGCAGATCTCTGGAGAATTGTGCTGCTAAGGCCCATATAGAAAGTTGTGTGTTGCTATGCCACATGGCTACACAGGTACAGAACCCCATTTTACAGTACTTTATATGTGCTGCTGTTAGGCCACCAAATTGATTGTCTATATGTTGGAAAATAAATCTGTACTCTGGCACTACAGGATTTGTTTTTCTTGGTAAAGCAGTTCAAATATATTACATCTGGAAGTGTGTTTGTCTAGCATTGCAAATTCAGCCAATGTGTATTTGTCAATAGAGATAGGCCTATATAGAGAATCGCTTATCCAGTTGTGGTTACAATAATCTTTAGCACAAGTTATGTGTGTTCTTTATTTTGTGGAATGCTTTATTATAACAATTTTGAAGGTGCTTTCATACTGTATGCAAACAAGACGTTGTTTAACAATTGAGTGCTGCAAAACAACTTGTCATTGCTTTCCACTTTTGTTAGAAAATACTTTTATTCCATTCGCTCTTTTCAGCCGTGAATTTGCCTGAAATACCTTTTGGGGCTACATTATGACAAGAATGTAGCACCAGTGTGGTCATCTTCACTAGTAACAACCTCCTAGGGATTTTGGACATTTTTGGGTATGATGGGCAAGATGATGGAATGCCTTCTGAGGGATTAGGGTTAATTCCTCTGCTAATAACCTTAAAAAAAAAAAAAAAACTTGTGTGTGCACGGGATTGTTTTTAAGATTGGGCCTATCTAGTATGGGGAGGTTGGTCAAGGTGATTCCGCAAGGAGGGATTGAAATATTTCACGGACTAGTCATGATTACATGGGAGCAGTTTATGGGGTG